>NW_015090793.1:15039487-15058715 GCF_001431845.1 Calidris pugnax
AAAAAAAAAAAAAAAGTCATCCCTTCCAAGATAAATAAGTGGTCTCACAAGAAACAGCATGAAAAAAAGGCTCACAGTCAAAACTGGTAGAAAATACCTGCAGTCAGCAATGATGTCATCCATCAGCTGGGTACCCAGGACATCCAGTTCACTTGGTGAGCGGTTGGCCTTGAGAGCAAGGTGTATCTTCTCCAGGTTTTCTTCCTGCACAATAGGCAAGGAAGAGAAGCTGCAGAGCAGGACACCCCAGAGACCCACTTCACCCCACATCCAGGACCCTCCCAGTGAGTGCCCGGGCTGCTCCCTATGATCCAAAACTCCAGCCTGTGTCACACCAGGGCTCTGCACCTCTGCTTTTGCTCCTGTTGGAGCTCTAGGGAAATGACAGTGAAACACAGCAAGAAATCCCATAAATAGCTCAGGAGCTGGAGGAAGGTCCCTGCCTCCTGCACCTGCATCTGTAGGCATGTGGGTGGCATGGCAAAGGACTGCATTCACACCCTACTGTCACTCCAGTGGGGATAAGCATGGTCCCTCCATCACTCCTGATGCCAAACAGAGAACTCAGGACACTGACAGATTTCCCCTCCACAGCACAAAAGACACCAAACCCCAAACCTGACTCAGCCTGGAGATGGCCTCTGTACCCTCCCTGTCCCCTCATGCAGGACACAGAAAGGAAATTGACAATGCTCCTTGCCACCACAGCACTCACCAGCCTGTCTGCTGCATAGTGGAGAAGGTTTTGGGCATCAGTCCGATAGCTGATATCTTCCCAATAGGATGACAACACCACCACAGGCTTCACATTGCCCCATGGCAGGTAGTAATACTGACAACCTGGAGGGTACAGCACACTGGTGAGCTCATGATATTGGGGTGACGGGGGACCCCACTCCTCAGGAACAGAGCAGAGATGAGGGTAAGCAGTGCAGCATTTGGCCTTGGGCTGAAGCCCATCTCTGGGTCTCTTTTGGAGCAAGAGGATGGGAATTATGTTCCCCAAATCCATGTGCAACAGAGCAATGCACAACAAGGTCCAAAGGGATGTGCACTAAACCCCACGCTGCAGCAGCTCCTGCACAGCAGTGAGGCCAGAGACCAGCTCAGCAACCCCAGTGGGGTGAGAACATCTCATGCCAGAGCGAGAGCCCCAAAGGAGCCAGGGAAAGGCCACTCCAAAGCACTGAAGAGATATCTTGAAGAGATATGGGCACTGTTTGTGCCAAGGTACTGCCCAAAAACTGCTTCAACACAGCACAGAGCTAAGAAGTAGTCCTGGCTTCCCCACTCCTCCCCAGTCACATATTTGCCCTTCACAGCATGGCTGAGGTGGGCAAGGACCTCTGGAGGTCATCCGATCTAACCTCTGTTCAAGCAGGCTACCTTGAGCAGGTTGCCCAGGACCATGTCCTGTTGGGTTTTTAATACCTCCAAGGATGGAGACTCCACCCCCTCCCTGGGCAGCCAAATCCCAGTGCTCGGTCACCCCCATGTTGCTCACCATCAAAGACGGCCCGGCTGTACTGCGTGGTGGAGGCCAAGGGCAGGCAGGTGTTGTCAAATTTGTTACCATAGTTGCCAATGCTGACCTCAAACTGGATGGCATCGTCCACATCTTGGAGCATGGTGGCTGAGTAAAAGGCAGCAAAGAGGGAGTATTTCCGACGGCGCAGGTACTTCTGCAAGAGGCACAGAACCATGTCCATAGAGGAGATACCACTACCGCTCTCCTACACACAGCCCTCCACTACCCCAGCACACACCAGCTCAGCGAGGTCTCTGAGATGGAAAAGATTATTGCAAGGAAGAAAAGCATACATTGCATCAAGAGAATTTTGGGTGAGATGTTTAGGAATAACCTGATAAAGGAGAAGGCTAGAACTTTCCATAAAAAACACAGTTTAAACCTGAAAAAAAAAACAAAAGGAGCACATCTGCAATAGTGCTCACGTTGTGATTGGGGTCCTGCTGAAGCAAATCTCCGACCCCTCCATGTTACCATGGTGTGCTCTCCACCATGCATCAGCTCAGATGGAGCTAGCTGGACACCTTGGGATGGAAACACATCAGGAGACACCCTCCAAGAGCTCACTGACCACTCATGAGACATTACCCACCCAGGACCACCCCTTCCCTAGTCCCAGGTCCCAGGCCCCAAATGCCATGCCACCAGAGGGCCAACCCCAGAGCCCATGTGGTCAGATACCCCACAGAGACCCCATTACCTCCACCCGCAGGATGTCATCTGCGGAAATGTCCTCCACCTTCTGCTCCATGTGCTCCACCAGTTTGGTTTCCAGCTCCACCAGCATCCTGCCGCGATACGCGACTCCCTCGCCCTTGGGGTAGACCAGGGAGAGGCGTCAGGACCTCAGTGGCTCCTTCCCACAGAGGAGCTCTGCCTTTGCTTTCAATGGGCTTCATTGCAGAGGAGCAAGATCAGGCAAAGTATTTCTGCAAGCGCTTCCAAGATAGAGAGTGTTTGGGCAGCAGAGCAATATCGAGAGGTGTTTAGCCAGCAGGAATAGCCAGAAAACACAGTGCAGGCTCCTAATAACAAAGCCAGTTAGGGTTAATAGCAGCTTTCTTTTGGCAAGAAGGAGTGGTATTTTAGTTTAGGTTGTGCTGGAAATAAGCCGACGTCACCTTTCCCAAATTAAGTGTCTCGTAAGGGTCGGGGAAGCCGGTGAACTCCCGGGGGCTGCCGTAGAGGTTGATATAGCAGGGACCAAAGGTTGGCAGGAACCCAAGCCCATCATCCGCTGGGGATCACAGAGGCAAAGAGAAGTTAGAGAGTCCCAAAGGCACCGCGGAGAACATGTCCCCGGGGCTTTGCTGCAGGACCATGGGAAACACACACATGCAGCTGGAGGCCACCAAAACTCCAAAGCGCAGTTTTTTCACCCCCTTTAAGTTCTACTACTGCTTACCTTTTTTGCAGGAGAAAGACAAGGTGAGTGTGGGGCTGTGCAGTGGGCACAGAGCTTCCCAGTGCCAGGAAGGGTCCCCAGAGAAGGGGAGCATCACTTTTCTGGTGGGAACCAGAATAGGGAATTTATACCAGCTGAGGACCTGGCCCTGTGCTCCCCTTAAGGCAGTAAGAGACTGTTCAGAAGACAATGGCTCATTTTTATGAAAACTTGAGCAGAAGGAGCAGCGAAGGGGCAGAAATTGTTTGCAGGGTCATGCTCTGAGCTCCTGACCACACTAGACCATGAAAACATCACTGCCCAACAGGGACACCCTAAATCTGCTGTGGGGAAGGGCAGTAGAGCCTTTTCCCTGCTCCTGCAGGGCAGGGGGAGGCCATGCTGGAGCCATCCCCTCTTCCCACCAAGGTCCAGAGGCAAAACGCAGCCGATGCTGCCCGAGGTCTGGCCAGTGCTCCAGCCCAAACAGCATCTGAACCAGCAAAACAATTACCAAGCGGCGATTGCAAACCGAGAGGCTAAGGGGACGTACAGTCTGTGGTTTTCAGAGGCTTCGCAAGAGCAGGAAACTCATCTGAGGCACAAAGAAACGGAGAGAGGTTAGGAAAGACTGGCAGAGGAGCATGGAAGGAGGATAGAGGGTTATGGGAAAAGAGGATGGATGTTCTCATGGGCTTTTGTTTCTCACAGGCACTAGAGAGACAGAGAGAAAAAGGGAGAGGTTGTTACGTAGCCCTATCACACTTCCAGATTGGTGTGAAACAGGAGGATTTGAGCATCCCTGAGGGGTGCTCCACATGCTGCAAAAGTTGGATGGACCCGCAGTTCCCCACCACCTTCTCAGGATCAAGCAGGTCTCAGTGGTGGGATGGGGTACGCAGGTCCCAGGCTGACCCCTCACAGCCTTCTCCTCCCTCCCTGGCCTCTCTCTCTGTCTCTCTAGATGGGCCCAGGAGCCACACTTCAACTAGGGAAGGGGCAGGGAGGGGGCTGGACACAAGCATCACAGTGGAGAACAGTGCTGCACCCCAACTCCACACCTGCATGCATGGCCAGGCAGTGCTGGGGGCAGGGGGTGGGCTGTGGGACACGTGGCTGAAGCTTTGCACTGGGCTCAAGCCCTGGAGGCTGCTGCCAGCTCCATCTCATTCCCCTGTAGCGTAGGGATGCTCGTGATGGGGCAGGGGTTTGCAGAGCAACCAAGAGCCTCAGAGATGCACAAAGCAAAGGGAGCCAGCAAGTGTAGTTTTGATGTGGTTTCAAGCTCATTAGCAGCAGGAGATGCTCATGTGGCTAGGACCTCTGCTCCTAGCTCTGTGTGGCTCTCAGCGGCCCCACAAGCATGTCCCAGCTCCCTATCCTCCCACAGGACAAGATGGACCTCAACCCCCATCCAAAGCTGTGACAGCCTCAAAACGATACCTAAAGAGAAGCCACAAGTGGATGCACGAACTGGTGGTACGTGGCATCTTCCTGCACTACCAAACACTGCTACCCATCAGCAACACACACAGGGCACAGGGGAACTGCAGCCACCTCTGCACAGCAACAAAAAGAAGAAGCAAAACCTCCACCACACCATAGCCCTGAAGCCTCCCATCTCAACACTCCTAGGAGGACCTGAAGATCTTCAAAACCACAAACCAGGAGGGGCCAGGTCCAACCAGAAAACAGACCGCAGGATGGAGCAACCTCCAGCACCTCATCCCACGTCTCCTCCAGCACCGCTGACTTTGCAGGGACCATCGTGGCTGTGATATCCTCCAAGCTGACACCGGCCTCCAGCCACAAGCATGCAGTGCTCCTCCATGGCCATGCACCCCAGATCCCATCCTCCTGCCCCCCACTTACCCTCCAGCTCTCCGCCGGGGGCCGAGATCTTGGACATGCAGAGGTAGGTGGTGCCGATGACATCGTTGTGCGTCACACGGTCCCTGCAACACAACCCAGGATGCTGTCACATCATGGACCGGGGGAGTTTGCCCCTGAGGTCTCTCCCTGCTCATCCTGCTCAGCTTTCACCATGGGCAGGCACCTCCCCCATGAGCCCAATCCCCTCTCACCAGTCGGTCACGCGGATCCTCATCTTCTCACACATGGAAGGGAACTGGGAAAAGAGGCAGGGAGAGGAGCAGTGAGTCGGGGGGGTGAGGGGGTGGGCAGGTGGGTTGGGGGCTGTGGGGGCACCCATGCTCACCATTGCCGGCAGCGTCAGGCACTGGTTCCACTGTGGGTTGGCATTCTTTTCCAGGATCCTCGAGTAGAGCTGGAGGTGCAAGATGGGGAATGAAAAGTCAGTGCCACCCCAGCACTTGTGGCTCATGGCTGTGCTTCAGCAAAGCCAGGCTGCTGTGTGCCCCATCCACAGAGCTGGAAGGTCTCAGAACCCCAAAATACAGGCTCCATTTGATGAGGGGCCTGGTAGGGCTCTACATCGTGTTGGTAAACCCCTCTGTGCAGGAGGCAGAGGATGCTATGGGCTGCTCAGGGATCTCGTGCCCTGAGAACCACCAGAAACTCATCCCCCTTCCTGCTGTGTTTGCTCAGGGTCATGTCCTGAGCCTCTGTCCCCAAAGCTTTATGGGCAAGGAAGAATCTCAGCCCTTCAGTGCTGCTTTGCATCAAAAGACAGGTGGCAGCTTGTGGGCATATTGCTTGGTGAAGGCACTGCAGGGCACCCAGCAGCAAAGGGAGCAGGACAGGGCTCTGCAAAGCTGCCAGAATCACCTCCACACCCTGGCTGGTCGTGGGGAGACATTTGGTGGTGAGGGGACAGTTGGTTGCTTGCTTCAGGCAGCACCAAGAAGAGCAGCACCAAGAAGAGCAGCACCAAGAAGAGCAGCACACCCCTCCGCTGTTGCACCATCCCCTTTTCCCAGGAGCTCAGCCTCTCCACCCACATTTTTAATGCAACAGCACCACGAAGAGCCCAGTGAAGAAATTACTCCAGTGCAGCCTGGCATGCTGTGAACAGAAACACCACTCAGCTCAAAGCGGGCCATGCACAGAGGGACAGCGCTGGGGACATCATCTGAGCTCCTCTCAGCCCCCAGCTTCAGGACATTGCAACCCAGAGGGAGAGGACAGGGTGTAACAAGGGCTGATGGGACCTTTACAAATGCTCCAGCAAAGCAAAGGACCAAATTTTCCCCATGCACAGCTGCTGTCCCAGCCTGAGGGACCAGGGCGGGCTGCTCCACTCCAGCCACTCACCATCTTGCCCGCAAAGCTGACTTCCACAAAGGGATCGACCAGGTTCTTCTTGTTGCTCTCGAAGCCAAAGATCTGCCTGACGTTGTCCATGACAGCATCATCCACTGAGAGGGGGAGGACATGCTGAAAGCTCATGGAAGCGTGTGGCATCCTGATGGCCACAGCTTTGCAGGCAGGCAGTCCCACCAGCCAGGCTGTGCATCTCCATTGAGCCAGGTGGGGATGGGCAGGAGGGTAAGTACCAATTTGCACCAGTAAGACACTTAGCTTGCAGTACATTACAACTGACCAATATCTACAAAGTCTTTGGACCAAGGCTATAGATAAAATTTCCTCATCCATGCACTTATTCCTCTCCAGCACGTTGCAACCCACCAAAATACCAAGGGCTGGATCCAGGGCACTCCAGACCAGCAAAGGAAACACTTACTCTGGGGCAAGTCTTCAGCTTTGAAGATTTTCAGGCAGAAAAGAGCCCCTCTCAGGGATACCCCAGTGGGGCGCAGGAGGTTGCCCTCGATGTCTTCCTTGTCTTCAGAGACCTCCTTCTTCTCCAGCTGTAGGACAACAGGATAAGAGGAAAACACAACCAAGCTTCCCAAAAGTTCTGAAATTAGCAGCAAAACCCCAAAAGCCAGCATCTTGGCCCCAAAACAGAGGAAGATCAAAGCTGCAGCTTCCCTGGAAATAGGTGTGGGGTTTGATTGCCCAGGGGAGTGGAGTTCCATGGCTGGATGATCCCTCCATCAAGGACAGGGCAATACTCACAGGAGCTTCATCTCCAGGCCCCAGCACGAACAGGCTGACTTTCAGATAGCCCTTGGCACCCGCGGAGAAGTCCTCCGGGTCAGAGAGCAACAGCCATTTTCTGAGTAAAGCGTGTTCTAGGATAAAAAAGAGATTGAGACCCATGGACTGGTCCTCAGACATGCAGGGAGATGGCTTCAAGGATGACGTTGGGTGGGGTTTTTTTTATAACAAATACTATGTTCCTTTTATATAGAATAGAATAGAAAAGTTTATGGTTGGACTCAATTATCTTAAGGGTCTTTTCCAATCTAACTGATTCTATGATTCAGTTGGAAGGGACCTACAATGATCAACTAGTCCAACTGCCTGACCACTTCAGGACTGACCAAAAGTTAAAGCATGTTGTTAAGAGATTCTCCCTTGCACAACTCTTTACAGCTAAAATTACCAAGCTTTTCTCTGCAGTGATTGAGGTAGAAAGATTTTTTTCTAAGCATTGTTTTATCTTCTTTGACATAAAATAATAGACAAAAGATAAAATAACGAGCCAAATTCAAGACAAAAAAAAAAGTGATCTGGGCTGCATTGGTGGGGCTTTCCGCCAGCGAGGTGGCAGCACAATGACTTGAAAGCCTCAAGGACATACATCTTGGGAAAGGGAAGAGAAATGGGTGGTGATGACAGAAAGAGGGACACGTGTGGGTTCATACATGGGAGAGGTGTAATGTGTGTGTGCATTTCCCATATGTTTGGCCCCAAAAAAAAGTTTCCCAAAGTGACTCCCCCAGCCACAGGACATGACCTTGGCCCGGACCCTGACCATTCGCTGGACTCACTTGGCTCGGAGTAAATGGTCTCAACATCCATCTGTGCAACAAAATGAAAAAGAAATGCTGATGATCACCACGTGGGTCAGTGTGGTCGAAAACAGGGGGGAAGGGGAGAGCTGGCAGCCTTACCCGAAACTCCCCGATCACTGAGTCCGTCCGGAAAGACCGAGAGTCTACAACCTGTGGAATGAAAATATGGAAAAAATGGTAAACCCAGCCCAACGGTAAAAAAAAAAAAGCTAAATCCCAGGGTGGAGAACCACTCCACATGTCCTCCTGGAAAAGAGGGGGACATTTCTCTGGGCGCTGTGGGGAGGGAGACAGGGCAACGGCCCTGAGATGATGTTTGCTGAAGCTCACCGTGATGAAGATGGGCGCGTCGAACAACTCGGATGGGGACTCAAAGACATTGAAGAAGAAGGTCTGTAGGAAAAAGGGGTGAGGTGCAAGGTGTAGCCCCAGCATTTCCTCAGGACATTTTCATGCCTCCTACCCTCTTTCTGCCCCAGCTTTCCCTCAGGACATTTTCATGCCTCCTACCCTCTCCCATCCCCCTGACTCCGCAGGCTGGTGCCTCTTCCCCTCCTGTTAGGAGGGACCCCTACCCCGTTAATAGCAACAGCCCCCTGAACAGGCTGCGCTGGGTGATTTTGGTGCACTCCAATGAGCAACATACTCCAGTTTGCTTTTGCTGGGCTGGTTCACAAAAGCACACCCAGACCAGCTTTTCTGGGGGTCTCCCAATAAAGCACAGCCTGCTCCCCTGTTGGAGCAGGCTTTGGAGACATCCCAAAAGGCAGGCTTGGAGCATCCACTGTGGGGACCAGGCTGGGGACAAGTCACATGCGGTAGTCCACGTGTACCCATCCTGCACACCCATGTGTTGCCCACCCCTGCCTGAGCACAGCTCTGCCCAGGACATGCCACCAGGATGCTACCAGCAATTCTGGGATGTGTGAGTCACCTCAGGAAGGTGACCAAGATGAGCCCTGCACAAAGGCAGGAGATACAGGACCTGCCAGACCTCTCTCCTGCTGTCTGAGCTTCTCTCCCATTGCAGTCCCCATTGCCACATCCCAGCCTCTGGGCTCCTCTGGGGTTTCCATCACTTGGCACCCCAATCCATAACACTCCTAAGCCTTTCCTGACACCCCCACAGGTACACCTGGACCAGAGAAACCCCCCCTCACCTCATCAAAGAATGGGCTGTTTCCTTTGCGTATCCTGGTCCTCTTGGTCTGCCCGGCGGCCGTCACCTTCACCACAGGCCTGATGTTGACCCCAGGGAGCTGCCGGGCCTCGATCACCCTGACCCTGATCTGGGATGGGAGGGAGAACAGGGCAGTCGGTCACTTGGTGCAGAGGGGACCGGATGCACAGGAGGACAAGGGGAAAAAGAGCCACCATAGCTGTATCTGATAGCTCCTTGACATCTCAGATGTGAGTAGTCCGTGGGGTCAGTCCGGTGCTAGGGTGGGCACCTCAGGAGACCCCCTCTCAGGTGATAAACCTCCTACAGGGACAGCATGGGAGGACTTGGGAAAGTGGGTTCAGGAGAGCAGCTCATCCCCACCAGCCTCATCTCACCTGGAAGTCCTGCGGCTTGTTGGATAAAGGCTTTTTGGGTGAGCTCCTCCTTCGCTTCAACCCCTGAACGTGGTGTACGGGGGGCTTGCGGGGCAGCGAGGGGGGCTCGGATCCCGGTGGCCCGGAGGAGGAGGAGGGCTCCGTTTCATCCCCTGTCGCCATCTGATCCTCCGTCTCCTCCTCTCCGGCTGTCTCTGTGCAGGGTGAGAAAGGAGATGGAGGATGCGGGCAATGTGGGACCAGGTGCTGTGGGATTGTAGGGTTGGGGGGGTCTAGCTGGGAAAAACATGATGGTACCAGGGAAAGCATCCCTCCCCAGTGCTGCAGACGAAGGGTTCTGTTTACCGGTGACTGTGTCAGGCTCAGCAGCAGCTGGTGCTGGCTCCGGAGGGGCTGGAGGGGGGAACAGAGGGACGGCTCCCGGTGGGGGGATGTAGGATACTTGCAGGATGAGGAAAGCCTGGAAAAAAAGGAAATATTTGTTATACAGGTGTCCAGAAACACTCTCCTGCAGCCTGAGCCTTGGCACTGGATGCCACCCATGAGTGGGGGATGCTGCCAAAAAAGTGGCAGCAACTCAGTAAATGCTTGGAAAAAGGGGCAGAGCAGGGGGGCAGCAGGAAAAGTTGTCCCAGGGCCCACGGGGGCACCAGGGACGCAGGGTGACCACCCAGTCCCTGTCCCACTAGATGGCAGCCCCAGGCAAGGCTGAGCCAGACCGAATGCGGCATCCGTCGGGAAGGGAGTGGGAGGGAGATGTGGAGGCAGAGCCAGGGAAAAGCTCAAGGAGAGGGGAACTGTGGAAAAGGAAATGGAAAATTTAACAGGCTGCTCGGGCTGTGCCGAGTGCTCCTCACAGAGCCTGCCGGCTGCACAGAGAGGACATCCCTGTCCCACGCGTGCATGAGCTACAACCCCTGCCAACATCTGCCCTGTGAAGAGGTTTGACCCATTTGCTGCTGGGTTGTCCTCAGCAAAGAACCAAGGTGTCCCCAGCAAAGCTCTCCCCAGCTTCCAAGGTGAGGAGAAGAGGGGGACACGTGGGACGTGAGGAGGTGAGTCCCCCAGCATGGCACAGGAGGTCCCCGTGCGAGCATGGACCCAGCAGCTTCCTGCTTCCCCCCTTCCCAAGCCACTGATTTTGCTCCTTGAAAGGTAAATCTCAAAGTCAAAGAGTTAAGGACGGGACAACTGGTCTCCAACTGGGAGCTGCAACCGCCAGGGATGTTGCTCTAACTGGTCTCAAACTGGGAACTGCAACAGGTAGGGACATCACTTGTACTGGGCTCAAACTGGGAGCTGCAGCTGATGGAGAAATTGCTTGAAATGATATCACTGGTCCCCATGCAGGTACTCACCCCGGTGGTCTGCTTCTTGTTGTCCAGCAAGGGGAGGTTGTAGGAGGCTGCCAGGCTGGGGGAGGAGAGGACATCTCGCAGTGGCACTCGGGCTTCTCCCAAAAACCTGGGTGGCAAAGAGCAACAGGGGGGTCAGCAGGGAAAGGGGCCAAGGAGCTGGAGGTGATGCAAACCCAGGCTGCAGCGAGCGACCCAGAGGGCAGGGGCAGAGGTGGGGACGCCTGCCAGCATCCCTGTCGGGCAGCTGCTACGGGAGGACAGGAATAGGCATCAAGTGACTCAGACCCATCCCGGGTGAGACAACCAGGGCAAGCATCTCCGGGGACTTTGTGCCATTTTTATCTAGGAAAAGCACCCAAAAGTCCATGCCGAGGAACCAGGAACCATAAACCAAAGCGCTGATGGATTTTTCTTTGCCAATGGAGAAAACAGAGACACAGGGGGTTGGGGGTTTCAGTGGAGGTAGATGAGATCAGAGCTGGCAGCCAAGGCTGGTGCCTGTGTGCCACCATCATCCAAGAGTACTTTAAATCACCATAAAACTGGTTTTCCCCTCCTGAGTTCTTCCCTGGTGCTCTGTTTCTGGTGAACTCTTTCTACACCATGCCACCTCCTGTCCCAGCTGGCAGCACTGGTTTCCCCACAGACCAGGGCTGGCCAGGGAGCGTGTCCAGCACTACAGACCAACTCCTCCCCTCCCAGAGCCAAGAAACCCCTCAAACTGCTTTGAGTTGTTCTAATAGCATGATGAGATCATGGTACAGATCCTCTTGGAAGATATGTCAAAACATATGGAATGCAAGGAGATAATTAGAGACAGCCAATGTGCTTTCACCATGGGCAAATTGTGCCTGACTAATCTGGTGGCCTTCTACCATGGATTGACTGCATCAGTGGACACGGTAAGAGCTACAGATGTCATCTAACTGGACTTCTGTAAGGCCTTTGTTATGGTCCCCCACAACATTCATACCTCTAAATTGGATAGATATAGGTTTGATGGATAGACTGTTATATAGATCAGAAATTGGCTGGACGGCTGCAACCAAAGAGTTACACTCAACAGCTCAACGCTCAAGTGGAAACCAGAAATGAGTGATGTTCCTCAAGGGTACATACTAGGACCAATACTATTTAATCTTCATAACTGACGTACACAGTGGGACTGAGTGCACCCTCAGCAACTTTGCAGATGACACCAAGCTGAGTGGTCACTCAAGGGATGGAATGCCATCCATAGGAACCAGGACAAGCTTGAGAAGTGGGCCCCTATGAAGGTCATGAAGTTCAACAAGGCCAAGTGCAAGGTCCTGTACCTGGGCTGGGGCAATCCCCGGTATCAATACAGGCTGGAGGACAGATTGAGAGCAGCCCTACTGAGAAAGACTTGGTGGTACTGGTGCGTGAAAAATTGAACATGAGCTGGCAATGTGCGCTCTCAGCCCAGAAAGCCAACCATATGCTGGGCTGCATCACCAGCAGGTTGAGGGAGGTGATTCTCCCCCTCTACTCCCCTCTTGTGAGACCCCATCTGGAGCACTGCATCCAGTTCTGGGGTCCCCATCACAAGACAGACATGCACCTGTTGGAGCAGGCCTAGAGGAATCCACAGAAATGGTCAGAGGGATGGAACACCTCCTCTATGGAGAAAGGCTGACAGAGTTCAGGTTGCTCAGCCTGGAGAAGAGAAGGCTCTGAGGACGCCTTATTCCGGCTTTTCAATATATATTGGGGGATTATAAGAAAGACAGAGAGAGGCTTTTTATCAGGGTTTGTAGTGATGGAACAAGGAGCAATGGTTATAGACTGAAAGACAGAATGTTTAGGTTGGACGTAAGGAAGACATTTCTTACGATGAGGGTGGTGGGACAGTGGACCAAGTTGCCCAGAGAAGCTGCCCCATCCCTGGAAGTGTTCAAGGTCAGGTTGGATGGGGCCTGGAATGACCTGATCTAGTTGAAGATGTCCCTGCCCAGGGCAGGGTGGGTATTGACTAGATGATCTTCAAAGGTCCCTTCCAACCCAAGCCATTCTGTGATTGTACAATTTCAGACAGATAGAAGCCAAGAGAGGGCATTATCTGCCTGTCACTGGTAGTTGCCCCATTTGCTCATTGCAGCATCCGTCCAAATAAAAATCCAGCATCACCTTTGTGGCCAAGAGGGGACCACTCAGGAGAGCATCGCAGTCCCTGTGGGTCATTGTGGAGTGGCTGCTTCCCATGCAGGCAGACGACATCTTCCTGCGCCAGGAGCCGGGACCCTTCTCCCATCCTCTCCTCACTATTTATAGAGACACGCAACGCCACTGAGCTGGACCAGACCCAATTTCCACCTCCCTTGGCCTCTGGCCCAAGAGCAAATCCAGCACAGGCTCCAGCCCTGGAAATGGGATCCTTCACGTCTGGGCCATCCTCCCTGTCCCAGCCACAGCAGAGCAGTGTGTTCCCACCCTCCGCTGCCCCAAAATAAATTACTTCCTATATTTTTGTCCTGTGCAAGCAGCCATCCTGGCCAAAGGAGCCCCGCACGCAGACCTGGGTTGCCGGAGGGTCACCAAGCTGGGTGTCCTCGGGCTGGAGGTGGCACTACCGGTTGCTCTCACCCTCCTTCCTAACGCAGGGAGGTGTGGGGAGGGAGACCCCCTCACCACGGGGAAACCTCCAGAGCAGTGGGGGCACCAGGGGCTGTCGTGAGAAAGGAAGCCGCCTCGGGTGGTTTGTTTTAAGCAAACGCCGCCCTTCCTAGCTCTGCCGGCGAAGAGTGTTTAGGAAGGCAGCTTGGCAGCCAACGCATACCCCCCCAGCCAAGTGCCCATCACCGGGGCCTCGCGGCGCTGTGTCACTCCTGGGGCAGGCAGCCTGGGGGTGGCAGCGGGCACAAGAAGTCCCTGTGTGTTCCCTGCCCTCAGACGCTGTGTTTTTTCTCCCTGGCTGTCGAGCGAAGCAGCCCAGAAATGCAGCTCTCGCCTCCCACCAGCCGCCCCCTCTACAAAGGGCAGCGGGTGCCAGGGAGCCAAGCCCGGAGCCCAGGGAGAGCCCAGATGCCCTCACTGCCCACCCCAGCCCAATTGTGCAAAGCCTTGGGCGTGCAAGGGCTGTGCCAGTGATGGGAGCAGGGCAGGGGGCTTGTGCCCAGCACCCAACGCTTCTCCTACCTGTTTCTCCCCACAGTCTCATGGTCTTTCACGACGACAGTGAGCTCAGCGCCTGGGTCCAGGGGAGCTCCCTTCAGGTCCCACTCGAAGCCCTGGAGGGGAGGAGAGAGGAGCCAGGATCAGTGCCCAGCTGGGGTTGCGATGCTCACACCAGCATCCATCGGCTCTGGCACTGCTGGGGGGTCTTGGAGGTGGAGAACCAAAACACCAGACCCACTTCACCATCACAGCACTGACAGCACAGCATTGCCTGTGCCCCGAACAAAATTTGCCAGCAGACCCACAGAAAAAACATGCCCTGGGGAAAGGCGTCCCCTTCCTCACGGATTGAAGGTGAAGGAGGAAACAATGGGAGCTGGCACATAACATTTCTGCACCAAAACAGTGTTCGTTTGCTCAGTAACCCTCTTATTTTTTAAATTTTGACCCATGAAAGCACAGGTCAGGGTTAGAAGGAAGAAGGTGCTGGAAAAAAATATCCTCCCCTGGGCCAGGTTGATGAGTAAAACACGCTTGTTTTCCCCTGGAGCTGCAATATTTTTAAACAGATTCTTTTAATGTGCGTGCTTAGCCCTGATAAGATCTTGATGAAAGAGGAAGAGGCTGGAGCAAAGGTCCGTACAGAGCCAGCTCAGCCTCGCTCCTCCAATGCCAGCGCTGGGAATTTCGGATACAAAGCTGCCCATGATGAGGATCATCCCCAGACACTACATGGGGTGGCATCCCTGGAGCATCACCAAGCTCCTTGTGCTTGGGGCACCTTGCTGGGCTTGCACCTGGCTCCCACCGCACCCCCGTGCCCACGGGGATGGGGACAGGGGCACACTCACCTCGTTCCATACAGGGTTCACGTTGTTCTTGATGACTTTAGTCCTCTTCTTTACCCCTGCAGGGAGCAACACACATGAGTGAGGTTTCCCCACCAAACCATGGGGAAAGACCCCAAAATTCAGGCCCCCCCCATGCACAGGTCAGGTTGAGAGCCTCCAGAGACACCCACAGCTCCCAGAAGCAGGATCAGGCCCCCTTAGACACAGGCTGGGCTGTGGTGAGTACGGATGGGCTCCAGTGCCCCGCTTCAAGCCCCAGCCCTGCAGGAGCCTTGCTGGGAAACCCCAGGTAAGCCACCTCAATGTGCTGTGCCTCAGTTTCCCCATGGGCAAGGCAGCGAGGAGGCTCCCAAAGGCAGTTGGGTGGGTTTTGGGGATGGAAGGTGCCACCGGGGGGGGCCAGACATCTTCCTCCCTCCATCCAAACCTTGGTACAGTCCCAGAGGGGACCCAGACCAGTCGGATGTTGGCACACTGAACGGGGGGTTGGCCCACTGACACCCCCAAGGGATGTGGAATGGGATGCTGTCACCCACTCTCGGTACCACAGCTGTCCCGGGGAGAGGGGTCAGGTGGCAGCAGTTAAAAGCAGCCTAAACCCAACACCCTGGGGAGCCCCAGTGTTGGGGGGGGGGTCTCCAGCTCTGCCTAAAGAGCTTCCTGCCCAAGCCGCACCCCAAAACCATGACCCTCAAGTCACACCAAAAACCAGCCAGACGTCCACTCGGCCCCGAGGGGCCACGTCACGGGAGGGAGCGGGGGGAAGAGGAAAAGGAAGAGCCAAACAATAGCGGTGACTCAAACCCCGGGGGACACCGGCCGGGCGCCCGGCAGGGCCCTATAGATATATATAGGTACCCCAGGCTGTGGGTATGGCACATGGGGCTGGTGGGGAACCCAAGCTGCGCACTCAAAATATTGTCCTTTTTTGTCATTTTAGCATTGCTAAATTAATCTTTTCCTGCTTCAGATTGCAGAGTCTCTACTAAATCTCCCAGCCCAGAGCTGAACCAGCCGCCAGAGCCAGGCTGGGGCCGGGAGGGGGGCAGAGCTGCCGCCGTCACCCTGACACGGCACCTCTGGACAACATCACCAAGCCAGGGAGATGTCAGACCACCTTGATTTAAGGCACATCTCCTGTTTATGCCTCATCTTCCTGGGACGCCGAGCCCTGGAATTCCCCCTGCCCTCTCAGCATCGTGATTTCACTAACAAAAGCTGCTTTCCACCTGGAGGGCAGACGATGGAGCTCACCCTGGTCAAGCACCCAGTACCCACCACAGGATGAACACACAAGGGGTCCCGGAGAGGACAGGGAGCAGAACCAGCTGGGCAGGGGCTGGCAGCAGCGCCATTCCCCCCACCCTCCCCAAGCAGCACAGGAAAGGCTGGGTCAGAAGCCACTCATCCCTTTCCTTTCCTTAGTTTTTTTTTTCTAAAAATGGACATTTTCCACCACCGGGAAACGGCTGCCAAAAAAAAAGTGACATCCTCCAGCAAGCGCTTTCGAGGTGCAAAGGCAACACTCCCTTCCCGGGACCTCCGTCCTCCGATACCCACAGCAACAGGATAACCCCTAGATAAGGGGTTACTCTTATCAATCCCATATTAGTAATTACAAGACCTTAACGAGAGCCGAGCACAAGAATGACTGAGAGCACCCAAGGGTGCAGCACCCCGCAGCAAAGCTGGGTCCTGCTTCTTTTGCCGTGGCTCACCCCTGACACCCCATCACTTTCAGACGCTGTGATGCTGCACAAGCAGGTGGCAACACTCAACAATCATCCCCAAGTCCCCTCTCCGGGAAAAATCCCTGAGGTAACAGGATTTCTCACTGTCCCCCATGACCCTGCGCACCCCAAAATCACAGAGGAAGAGCGATAAAATTCACAGCCCGCCCCAGGGACCCTTGGAGACACCAGTGTCAGGAGCGTGAGTGTGGCACGGGGACACATCAGAGAAGGGGGATGGAGGGGGCTATGGTGCATTTGGGAGAGTGATACAGAGGGGGAATTCTGCAAGGATTTAGGATAAGGATGGAGATTAGCAAAGCCCAGCTCCTGCGGGGCGCCTGTACAGGATATATGCCCTGGCCGTGTGCTCCACAGAAGCTGGGCTTTGCTGGACAAGGCTGCAAAAGCAGAGGAGAGTCTGGCAAAGCAATAACCCTGCCCACCCCAGGTCCCCTCACCTCGGAAAGTCAGGCTGGCCACCGGGTCGCTTTGCTTGTCCCCCTTCTCCAAGTTGGGGAGGTGGCTGGCTCGTTGGAGCAAGCAGCGCAGCATGGCTGGGCGATGGAGCGGGGCACGGAGAGGCCAAGCCGGGCTCGGCCCGGGGCAGGATCCGGCCCCCCATCACCGCCTCCCCCCGGGAGGGCGGAGGAGGTGCCCGGGCGGCGACACGGAGCGCCCCGGCGCGGCCGCTCCGGAGGTTGCAAGACCCGGGATGCTGGGAGCCACGGGAGTGACAGAGACCCGGGAACCGGGGGTGCTGCGAGCCCCGGAGACGGGAAATTAAATCACCGGGATGGGGGGATGTTGCGACCTCCGAGGATGGTAAATAAATCACCGGAGCGGAGGATGCTGAGAGCTCCAGGGATGGCTGAGCACCGGGATCAGGGGATGCAGCAAGCCCAGGGGATGGTAAATAAATCACCGGGATCCAGGAATCCTGCAGGCCCTGAGGATGGCCGAGCAACAGGATCTGGGAATGCTGTAAGACCCGAGATCACCAGACACCAGGGATGTTGCAAGCCCTGGAGATGGTAAATAAATCATGGAGATCTGGGGTGCTGTGAGGTGCAGGGATGCTTGAGCACGGAGATCCAGGGATGCTGCAAGCCCCAAGGGTGGTAAATAAATCCCCAGGATCCAGGGATGCCGTAAGCACTAAGGATGCCCCAGCACCATGATGATTGTGTGAGCCTTGGGGATGGTAAATAAATGATTGTGATCCAGGCATGCCCCGGCAATGGTGAAGCACCAGAACCGGGGATGCTGTGAGCTTGGGGTGCTGCAAGCCCCACGGGGGTGCCTGAACATGGGGCTGCTGCAAGTTGGGGGTGCCCCAGTAGAGAGTCCCAGGGATGCTGCAAACCCTGTGTAAGGCAAATCCCCGGGATTCAGGAACGCTGCAAGCTCCATGGTTGCAAAAGCACGGGGACCTGGAGATGCTGCAAGTTTGGGGTAGCCAAATGCCTGGACACAGGGCACTGTGAGCTGCAGAGATGCCCAAACAGCAGACCCCAGGGATGAAATACCACCAGGGATGCCAGAGCAGGAGGACACTGGTATGCCACCTTGGTGACACAGGGGTGCCAGGACCCCAGGGGTGACACGCCACAGGGCTGCAGAGCATCAGCAACCCAGGGATGGTGCAAGCTGGGGAGCTGCCAGACCTGGCGATGCCACAGCACCGAAGACATCTGCATGGAGGCCACAGGGAGGTCCCACTGCCAGGCAGGGGCTCCGAGCACCCCACAGCACCGCAGTCCCGTCTGAGCTCTCCCCACAAACCTGTCCACAGGGCAAAGCACAGCCAGCACCGACTCCAAGCCCTCCACACCCTGAGGCCCAGCTCACACCAGTGGCTGGGGGCACACGTTCCCATTGCCACCCCTTTCCCAGACCCCCAGAGCAGAGACAGGGACTGTCCTGTTGTCACAGTCCCCGTGTGCTACCAGCTGGTGCAAACAAGGGCATGTGAGAAGGAAAAAGAAGCTGCTGTTCAGGCCCAGCAGGCGACGGGCTTTCCACGGCCGTGACCACACATGGGGACACCGTGGTGGTGACAGAGGGATCTCTGCCATGAGGAAGGTCCCTCCAGCCACGGAGCCAAGCGCCACCGCAGGAGATGCAGGCACAAGCACAGGAGTGCTGACACACAGCCTCTCCTCTGCTCATCTCACCCAGTTCTTCAAGCCCCAAAAACACACTTTTTCATCTCAGGGGCGCCCAGGGCATCGCAAACAAGCTGCGACGTGCCACACGCTGCCTCACTTCTCCTGTCATCCCTTGTGGGGGGAGGATTTGGGACCCAAGCTAGCGCTGGATGGGTTCCAGGAGGTCGCAGGCTGGTTGCGCCATGGCCATGGTCACCACGCAGGGAACCTGTGGGGGCCCAGCACAGCCCAGGCCCACCATTTCACGGAGAGACACAGGAGAGCCCCAGGGCCTGGCAGAGCAACAGCTCAACCCTGGGGTGCAGCTGAAGGGGGCACAGAAGAATAAATCCCCAACAAGAGGAAACCTCTCCTGGCTGATGGACATCGCTGTTGGGGTGCAGGCGGTGGGGCGGGGGGCTGGGGAAGCGGATATCTGGCAGATCTTCAACACACAACTGGCCCCGCACACCCGTGGGACAGCCCCTGTCCCCTTCCACGGGGGGGTCACAGGGGAGGGAGGTGGTGTCCCAGCCCCCACCGCGTCCCCCGGTGCTGGGGCCCCCCGCGATCGCCGTGCCCCCAGAGCAGAGCAGAGCAGAGGCCAGAAATAGCCAGAGCTGCTGGCGGTGCTGTCACCGCTCAGCTATGCTCCTCCGGGCCCTCCCCCCGCCCGGGAAGGAGGGAGGGC
>NW_015090793.1:15059195-15125734 GCF_001431845.1 Calidris pugnax
CCGCCTCCCTTAAAGGAGAAGGGCTGCGGCCGCCGCTGGATGCAGCACAAGGGGTGGGGGTCACCCCTCTGTGTCCCCCCCCAACCTTACCCCCGGCTTGAAGGCGGCTGACGAAGCACCAGGAAGTGGAGAGAAGGAGCTGGGGGCTGGCACCCCCCCCTGCAGCAAGGGCAGGTGAGCCCCCCCCATGGGGGACCCCGCAGGGGAAGGGTACTGGGTCCAGTCACCCCAAATGGGGCCCATAAGGGGGCTCTGCACCCCCGGGGGGGGGTCTGCTGCAGGAGGGAGAACCGCCCCCTCCTAAGCCCCCACGTGTGATTTGGCCTACACCGGGGTCAGCGCTGCGGCAGGGGGAAGGTGCCGGAAAGCCCCTGGGTGCTGCCCCTCACCGTGACACCAGGGCCAGGCTTGGGGGGGCAACATCACCTCCAGGATGGGAGGAGAGGGGGCTCGGGGAGCTGAGCCATACACAAGGTGAAGCCTATGGTACCCCCCGGCACGGCACAAGGCAGGGTCCCCCCACCAGAGCCAGGCAAACCCCTGCCCTTGGGGGTCCCCGCTGGTCATCCCCATGCTGAGCTCCACGGGTGGGTGTGTGGGGACCACCCCAATGCTCTGGTCTCCCCTGGGCCCCGAAGGAAGGAGCAACCTCCTTCCCTGCCTCAGTTTCCCCAGCTGGGGGGGATGGGAGGAGGTCTCTCATTTTGGCAGAGCCATGACCAACGGCAGGGTGACAGGTGGGGACAGCCACGGCACACGGCTATTTTGGGGAGGTTATTTTCACCCCTGGGTTTCCCAGCAAGAGGCTCAGCAAGGTCCCTCCTTCCCAGCCAGGCCAGGACCCCTCTTCTCTTCTCCCTGTGCCCTCGGGGCTGCCCCGCTGCCCCCCATTTACCCTCTTTGGCATCGTCTAAACCCATTCCCCAACTCCTCCTGCCAGGCACAGACCCACCGCACTGAAAACTGATGGGGATCGGCCATCAAAGCAGAAACCCTCCAGAAGCAGCACCACGATCACATTTGGGTGAAACCTAATTATGGGTGAGATTAACACAGAGGGGACAGGGTCCCCCCCAGCACCCCTCTTCCCCCTCCCATGGCTCAGGTCAAGCTCAGCCACACACCAGAGAGGAAAAAAAATCCTGCAAGGGCAGAGGAAAAGCTGTTGCAAAAGCTCCGTGGATTTTACTGAAACCACCACATCTGCAGCCAGACGTGGCCAGAGTGCCAAGGGGACAGGGCACGCAGCATGTGACTAATTTAATTACCGGCAGCTCTAAAATAAACTCAATTTGCCACACCATTAATTGCAGGGTGAACTGAAGTGCAGCACCATACATACTGGGGAGCAATGTTGAAAAAACCAGTAACAGCTCGTTCTCTAATGGGGTTTGGGAGTTTTCTTACCTTGTTTTTCCTAGATTTCATTTTTTCCACACCACGCTGGGAGGACAGGACATTATTTTCCTGAAATTCACTGGTTAAGTGGCCCCCACAGCTCCTTCCTCTTTTCCTGGGGCTGCTGCAGCACTTACCTGGTTTGATCCACAATCTTCTGGTGTCTCCAAAGGAAGGGCCAGGCACAAGCTGGAGTTCAGGGAGTCGTCAGCAGAGGAGAAGTGGATGTGGAGCACAAATAGGATTTACTGACCAAGTCCCTGTCCATGGACGTCAAGATCCTCCAGGGCCACACTCAGATGGGAGACGACGTTGAATCCCATCTTCTCAGCCATGGGAAGCCTCAGGCAGTACCAGGTCCCTGGGCTTGGGAGCAGGCAGGCAACCATCAGGGCTTCAGACAAGATGAAGTCCCTGAGCTGCCATCCTCGCCCTGGCTGAGCATCACCTTGGTCACACACAGCCACCCCAAACTCCTGTGGATGGGCTGTACCTGGGGAGGCCGCTCAGGGCAGGGCCAAGAGCAACCCCATTAAAAGGCAAATTGTTTCCACACAATCACAGAATTCTTTGGGTCAACCCTTTAAAGGTCAACTAGTCCAACCCCCCTGCAATTAGCAGGGCCATAAACTACATCAGGTTGCTCAGAGCCCCATCCAACCTGACCTTGAACGCTCCCAGGGATGGGGCATCTACCACCTCTCTCTGGGCAACCTGTGCCAGTGTCTCGCCACCCTGATGGTAAAACATTTCTTCCTTCTATCTAGTCTGAATCTACCCTCTTTCAGCTTAAACCCCTTACCCCTTGTCCTATCGCAACAGGCCCTGCTAAAGAGTTTGTCCCCATCTTTATTAGAAGCCCCCTTGAAGTATAAAAAGAGCCTTCTCTTCTCCAAGCTTTACTCCAATTCTCTCAGCCTGTCTTCACAGGAGAGGTGCTCCAGCCCTCTGATGATCTTCGTGGCCCTCCTCTGGACCCGCTCCAACAGGTCCATGTCTTTCCCATGCTGAGGAAGTAGTTTTCTTTATCTGCCAATGCATTGCCCTTGGGGGAGCCTTTAAAACTGCTGAACTGCTCACAACTCAGGCAATTTCTCAGCGTCTCTAGGAAAAGCTGTTTCTTTTAAAGGAAAGAGAACTCTGGTAAACTATGTCAGAGGTTGGTGAGGAAGGGTGGTTTTCCCCCAACGCATTCAGGGGGGTGCGTGTGCCAGAAGGGGAGGCAGAGCAGGGAGAGGGGAGCAGCGGGAGGATGAGCTCAGGCTGCTTCCACCACCCCTGGCCCCACACGTCTGGTCCACCCACCCACAGAGCAGGTGGGACATTGCAGCCCGATCCACCAGCAGGCATGGCAGAGGACCCAAAGAGACCATCAGAACCCAAGGCATGGGGTGCTCATCTCTTCCTCAGCCCTCTGTACACTCAGCAAGGGCAAATTTGAACTGAAACTCACACAGCAGAAGCAGGAATGAAGAAGAACATTGTTTTCTCATCCTCTGCACAGATAAAGCAACAAAGAGGAACCAGGGCAAGAAATCGTCTTCCTGACCCCACAGAGGGACTGGGAAAACTCAGAAACACAAACACATAAAGCTGCATTGTAAAGGAGACAGGACTAACAAGGATTGAAAGCCACGTCCCACGCTCTGGTGAGACTGGGGGAAAAAAAGCTGCAAAGCTCCTGATCTCAGCTGGGGAGCAGAGGATGCTGCTGGCAGCTCCCTGCGGAGCCTCCGGACTGTCCCAGCCGTAGAGCAGCTCGGCTCCCTCCCTGCAGGCCCTTCCCACTGAATTCCAGTTTGTACCCCAATATTTCAGGCAGGATTTTTAAATTCTCGTCTATGTGAGCTGCTACCAACCCAAGAGTAACTGGATAACTGAGACTCGCTGAGCAGTGAAATCACACCGATCCCAACTCTGCTGCTCACTGCTCTGGAGAAGGGGATGGCTCCTGCCAGCAGTCAGCAAAGCCAGGAGATGGAGGCAGATGTGCACTCACACACTCACACACATTCTTGCCCTGAATCATGCTCCCTGACTTGCCAAGTATTTGCCAGTCTAAATCCCTCCTGCGCATTTTTGAGACATTCATCTGTTCACAGGGGGTAGGACAGACCAGCACAACGACTCACCAGCACACACGGGCAGCAAATTCACCCTCAGCACTGTTCTTTACTGAGGGACCCAGGCAAAACAAACAAACAAATACACAGAAAAGCCCAAACAACAATAATTTAGGAAGTTCTGTACCCTGCCTCTCAGACAGCAGGACTGCTGTGTCACCTACATGAACAGCCCAGAGCAAAGTCGTCTTTTTGGAGTCTTCTGAGCAGGCTTTGTCTTCTCTGCATATACATGTCATGGACTTCAGGTGGTGGACAGGTATTTAAAGACATTTACCGGATCAGTATCATTAACAGTTTCAATACATGAAATACAAGTAACTCTTTCTGCATACGCTTGCTCTTCAAGAAGCAATGTACTAGCAGTCTGAGGGACTTCAAGGGATCATCTCCCATCAAGGAACACATTTCACAACAGCTGCAGGCAGGTGCTTCCTTTGCTAAACCATAAGTTCAGTTTATTTTGGTGCTTTACTGACCCGGGGTATGAAGACACACGTGTTGTTGGACCAGCTACAGCACAGGTAGGACTTGTAATATACCCACCAGTCAGAACCAGTGTCTCTCATTTTCCTTGGACACACAGAAACACCTCTTTACGCCTCCTCCAGGAACATAATTCAGGAAGAGTCAACTACCCAAGATGGAAGGAGTGCAGAGACAATGGTGGATTTAAAAAAATACCAGTATTTAAAATAAATGTAAGGTGGATAGCTGAAAAATAAAAGATCAAAGTGAAATCAGTCATGATCCAGACGGTGATCCACCATTATGAGCATGCCAGCCAGAGACCCAGACTTAGCAGTGAGCAACATTCAAGAGCAGATTACAAAGTTCAGCCATTCTGCTGAGTGCTCCACAGGCTTTGACCTACAGGCTGGAACAAACTAAGGAAAAGCAACCCAAAATAAACAAGCAAACTCAATCACCAAGGAGAAACAGCAAGGGACAGTGACCTCCCTGACTGACTGCAGCACCAACAGTAATGCTAACGCAGTGGTGGAATAAGCTTTGCTCCCCCTGATGGCTTCGATTTTATCATCCTCAGACTATCATGAGACTTCAGAGGCCACAGGAAAAAGAAGGCTAGAAGGAGCGTATCAATTCACAAGATCACTGAAATCTTGAGGGCCACTGCTTTGGGGCAGTATGGAACATGTGTAGCATGTGACACTTCACCTGCTGAGAGCTCTGTAAAGCAGCACCAGACAGAGATCCTGGAATTAATCTATTGTGATCCAGAGTTAACAAGACACAATAAATCACACCAAACACAATCCCCTAGTGTTAACTATACAGTAAGAACATTTATTTCATGTCAACACTTGTAAAAGAAAGTCTTTTCCAAGTCAGATGATTTGATATACAAATCAAAGCCACCATACATCTTTGTGTTGTGGTTTTTTTTTTTTAGTCTGTCTATATTGAGCTCAAATTTATACAACATGAATGCTTGTTTCTGAAACAAAATTACAAATTAAATCATAACAAAATACACAAAATTGACTGGACCCTAAGTTTAATTCACTGAAAGAAATCTTCTTTCCTTTGATCACCTTGAACTCTGCTCTTCCCCATCGTTATGTGCATCCTTCTGCTTGGCCATGAATTTCTGCAGAAATAAGGGTAGCCAGTGAAAAGATATTGCTATGTTATTCCTCAATCTGCAACAAGATCATGCTCTAAAAACAGTTCAGACTTCATAAAGGTATTGGCCAAAAAGTCAGTCTACTGCTGATACTGGTATTGTGTGACCTCTGCCAAAAAGCACTCGGAAGTTTTGTTCACAAACTGACACATGAACAGTCACCAAGTGGTGAAGCTCCTGAATGGAATCTGGCAAAATGTTAGGTCAGAATTTCTCATGATGACAGGCACCTGTGTCTGGTCATGAATTACAAAATAGTTATTCAATATTCACCATGTGCTGTGTGTTCATTACACCCACCTTACAACAGCTAACACCGATAAATATCTTCCAAGTTTTCTCCTCTCACATCAGCAGAGAAAGGGGCTGCCTCTTCCCCCAGCTGGGGGCACCGTTGAGATGCACTGTTGAGGAGCGGGAGGAGTTTTGACCCCAAAATTAAGTTTTCTGGCTGCCAAACTGACCTTTTGGTCATTTGGTATCTGCAAGATATTTTAGCCAGTCTGCAGTTTCAGCAAGCCAGGAAATCTAACAAAACCATGCTTTCGGACACAGCACTGCATAGTTTTTAAAAATATTTTCTTAATAATGAAGACAACAGCTATCCCCGTGCCTTCCTAGGTAAGGAAGGCTTTACGTAGGTGATGAACGTCAGTGATTTAACAGTATCTGTGTCTGAGTTTAAAACTAAAATGCCTTGAAGTATTAATATGAGCTCTCTATGACACTAGGAAATTATTAGCACTCGTTAAAGCAAATGTTTTTAGAATTATATTCTTTTCACCCATGTGTTTGGAGAAGCTTCAGCATTACCTCCATGTTCTGTTGATGAAGTGGTGTCTTGCAGTGATTTTTCACAGACATTTCATCTGCATAGAACAGTGAGCAGATCTGACAGAAAAAGCCAGCCTTTGGAACTAGGTAATCCAAATCTGAAGAGACAAAACACAACACTAGCATTAACAAAACACAGCTTTAGAACATCCCATTAAAAAACCCACAGCTTTAAGAAATAAAAAAATCAGATACCTTTAGCCAAATCTGTACAATTTATTACTGGAAGGAAGTTAGTTAAATTTTTTCAGCATTCAAAAAATCAGAGCTGTAATCTGAGTTGATCGCCTCCCCTATTTCAATAAACAGAGTAGGACACATATTTTTCTGCGAATAGGGCAACTGACCTTCTGGATCTGGAGCTCACTGCAACTACCTCATCATCTTTTGGCCTTAGAAGTATTTTATATACCACTCATTTGCCAAGTTTAATCTCTGTCCTGCAGTGTGTTACGCAAGCCCTTTCTGTCACAGAGAATATTATACAAGCCGCCAGGCAAGAATCTGTATTTTCCTCGCAACTTCTTCTACAGTTCAAGTGCTATCAGTAGTTTTACAGAAAAGAATTTTAGATGAGGATCGTCGAAAATAAATATATGTATATACACACACACACATGTGTGTGTGTGTGTATATCTTAAAAACCATGTAAGCAGTTCCCGCCTTCCTATACACTGAAAGTTGGTAATAAATTTCCTAACACGATTAGAACAGTAAGTAGATATTACACTGCACTGTGCTAATTATAAATAAATTAACCTATATTTGTAAATTTTAGGAAAAAAGAACTTCCAATTTTGCTGTTGCTATTAAGCCAATAGCAGAAACTTGTAAAACATGCATTTGTAGGAGCCAAGATAAAAACACAAATTATGGGCGGTGACTTCAAAGTTAAATGTGGTCATGAGGCAAAGGAGGCATTTTCAGATGAGCGAGAAAGCTGTCTTCCAGCAAAACAAGTATAAAGCATATGGGATAGGGGTTTTTTTTGTTGTTGTTTTACCTTTTGGAGTACTCTGTGTCTTTGATACATCTGAAGAAGCCATCTTCTTCCGCTTAGACTCTGTTTCTTTATCTCCTGATCCCAGCTGATCTACTGGAAACCATAAATGCACAATTAAACAAAGGTATCCGCTAGAGGTATTCTCTATCTAGCTTTAACGGCCTGTTATTGCTTGAAGCAAACACCTTAAAACAAACTGTACAGGCCTTGCTGTTTTCTGCACTATTTGGTTTGGTCTTTCCAGAGAGCCGTTTTCAGGAGCTCCTGACATCAATCCCTTAGGGCAAGACTTCCAAACACAGCCCCAAAAGTGCTCTGGACCACACAGTACTCTTTCACAGAAGTACCACTGCCACTCTCAGCTGCCTTTCTCTACAGCTCTCAGCAGCAGCTTCAAATCAACTTTGTGATTATGATCACAAAAATCTCAACTTCTTTATAATACAAGCTGCCAAGCTTCCTTGAATTAATGTAGCTTGAGGTCCAACAGCAGCGTTTTAGCTTCATTAAAGAACCAGTCAGAGCCTAATGAATATGTTATTGGATTAATCAGCTCAAACGAAAGATCAAAATTAACATTTTCTGGAGACAAGGAGTTTGACAGAGTCTCCTCTATCATGAGATAAACAAGGTGGTTGTTTCTTAGACTATCAAAGTAGTCCAACTATCACGTAAAGAGCTGCACATCAAAAATACTTGTTTTCTTTCTAATTCTATGTTCAAATAATCTAGATAGCAGTAAGTCCTAAAGTAAATCTTTTCCCTTAATAATAAACCACAGGAATCTGTTGAAGTAACACAACAGACAGCATCCCCTGCATGTTTCAGCAGATTGTGAGTATCTCACCACATCAACAACACATAAAGTTTCAGATTTGCAATGTGGCTCTTCACCAGCTGCAGTCTGACTGTTATCCTTTGAACTGTTGGCCAGAGGCAGTCAATAAACTGTTTCCTATTTTGCTGCTGGAATAAGATTTTAAGACTCGACCAATACGGTTCTACTTGATTTAACCTCTCCCTTCCAGTTTTCTTGTTCCACTTCTCAAACTCAGAACTAGTGCTTTTCTAAGCCTGCCTCTTTGCACGAGGTTTTTACTATACAGAGAGGAACTAAAATAACTTCTTTACTGTGTATCAAATACATTTATTATAATTTGTCACTACTAGCTAGATCAGAAATCAACTCAAGGGCTTGCATATTTTAAAAGGTCTTTTTACAGCTAACTCACTAATATTATGCATTTTCAGTAAACGCTTTTGTTAATCATGGAGAAGCTTATGTTCTATAACATTAACAAGATTAAAACAATATATAACATTTGAATATTTTTGGGTGTGTACAGAGTCAACTAATCCCCTTCCTACTGTTTCTAGAAACTGACGTTCCAAATATTGTTTTATGAAAGATTGAGGCTGCTGCTGCAGCTCCTCCTTATCTGCACTACTCAGGTTGCCTCTGCTACGCAATGAGAGCGAGATGGGAGAAAAGCTTTTTCCAAAACACTAGAACAAAAGGTGCTGTGTCAGTGTTCAGCTGTATCAGCAGAGACAGAAAGAAAACTCGAGACCTAGTGGACTGCATCGCAGAGAGCCTTCACCCACGCTCTGGCCAAAACTCTTTGCGTGTGTTGGTTATATATAGCTCTCCCCACTTGGCTCTGTCTTAGACTTTCTTAACCCTTTGCTAATTCCATGCTACAAATGTTGTTTTACATTTTTTCCTCTAGATCCAGCTTGGAAGCCGTTATACCTTTGCAAATGTGTGTCTCTTTCATTTGACTCGCCTGTTTTGATAAAGTTTGGCCCCATAATTAAAGACTATAAACAATCTATACAGTGTTAGGCAGTTTACCAAGCCTTGCAAGGTAAAGGCAAGAAAAGAAACTATTTTCCCCAGTTTTAGCCATCATTAACACCAAATGAACACTTTATATCAACATGCCACTTAATTTTACATCAAGAGAAAGATGCATTGTAAAGCGCATTAATAAAGTACCTTCAGGCCACCGCATACTCTCAGTCTGTTTTTTTTTCCCAGCACCTCTTTCACTAACTTCATCAAATACTTAGAGTTTTTCAGTTTCCAGTTTGCTGCAAGAATCTCTTTACACGTGACACTGATTACAAGCATTGTATTTCCTATTTCCTCTCTGGAAATCATGAGAGGTTCCTCACCTTTTGACTTTGAGATTGCAGTAATTTCTTCTTCTGGACTTGTATCTCCTAGAATTTCCATTTCTTCTGGTCCTGCAACAGCAACAATATCGTCCTCCTCCTCTGGTCCTGCAATGGCAGCAATTTCTTCTTCTTCTGGTCCTGCAACAGCAACGATATCTTCATCCTCCTCATCCCCATTTGGATTTTTCCCCGTGGAAGCATTTTCTTCTTCCTCATCCTCCTCTCCAACTTCATCTACTGTAACAAAGTTTAGTTCTTCTTTTAGACGATTAAAATCAGCCAGAAAATCATCTTCATCTTCATTAACTTCATCCAAAGTCACTAGAGGGTTATCTTCGTTGTCCTCTTGTATTTCATCTACTGTCACTAAAGCACTGGGATCATCAGGGACCTGAGAGGAAGCACCATCTCCAGTATCCTCAGCAGCCACTTTATCATCCTCCTTCTGTTTCAGCACATCCTCAATATTCAAGTCCGTAGGCTCGTTTAGAGGCAGCTCTTCTACTTCGCCAATTTCATCCACGGTTACCAAGGGTTCAGCTTTCAAATCCTGCTCCTCAAAAACTGACCTAGGGATGTCTTTGTGAGAACTAAGGTCCTCCTGCTCAGATATCTCATCTAAAGTAACAAGTGACTGTGGATCCTTTACTGTTTCTGACATAAGTTCTTCCTCCTCAATCACTTCGTCCACTACAACCAGGCCCTGCGGGTCACTGAGCGCTTCCAAATTAGCAACTCCTATTAGCTGTGCAGTCACATCCTCTTCCTCACCAATCTCATCCAAAGTGACAAAAGACAGTTCACTTTCAGCAATGCATGATGCCATGGAGCTTTTTCCTTTCCTTCTCTTGGAACTAGGCTCAGAGGAGGAGTTGTTTTTAGCACCATCTTTTCTCTTTCCCCTCAGTGGATTTCGACATGTTTTGACAGGAGACTCTATTTCCTCTACGACCTCATCCACAGTAACAAATTCATCCAGGTTAAATGGAAACAGCTCTTCTTCCTAGGAAGTGTAAAAATGTGAATATAACAAAGTTTAATGTTCACCCAGTGGCGCAAACACGTCCATCCACGGGGTGCCTAATGAAAAATATTCTCACACTGAAGCTGGCTGAAGGGAAACAAAAATACAACTTAAGGGTAGAAAAAAATTTCAGGCCTTCAGTCTCATGTGAAAGAGTTTTCATTATCAGCAAGTGTGTTAAGTAAGAAGATTTAATTCAGAAACATAAATCATTTATCAAAAACACAGCTGATGAACAGACAAAATTTATGTTTATTTTAAGAACTGGACTGATGCCCTGAATACTAATGCATATTTTTTGTACTCAGTTGCAGGAAGACTACTGAAAATCTGAATAGCTCCAGAGTATTCTTCAAAAGTATTATTATCTTGTGTCATACCTCATTCTCTTCCCGAAGCACATGCTGTTGCCTGCTGCTACAAAACAGGGGACTACAACAGGTGTTTCAATCCAACAAAGTCATTCTGTGTCCTGATGACTAGTCACTGTTTTATCTTGCCTCTTTGGTTTCAATCTCCTGACAAACATTCCTGTTCCAGAGAGGTTCTCTGATGGCCCTACGCTCCAGCCCAGGAAAGGGCTCCCAGCACTGGAACCTCCCTTTGTTTCTCTACAACCAACACGTACAAGATGACAATTTTCTCCTTTCCATTAAGACCTACAGACTCTCTAGCAGACTCGCTGCTCTTCCTGTGCCAGCCATGTTTCATCAGGGGCCAGGAGGCAAGCTCCAGCTTTCTGGCAAATGCCTTACTGTGATTTTATGTTTAAGATCACAGAGTCTGACTCTTTCTATTCCTCCTCAGTTGGTGGCATGCTCTTACTGGAGCATGTCTTGCATCTAAAACTCCTCCTACCCTGCAGCTTGAGTATGCCAGCTTCCATCAGGGCTCACACAACTTATTGTACAACCACTGGAAAGAATTAGCAGGAATTTAATGTCATATGTAGCTAAGAACATCTGAAGGAGGATGTATGGATAAATGTTGAATTTAATAAAAGAGTTAATTAAGCCAAATTATTTTTAGGTTATTTGAATAGACAGCAGTCACCTTTTTGGAACAGAGCATTATACTCTGTTCACTGTAAAACAGCTATGCTTTTATAATCAGGATGATGGGATAAGGTGGATGAGTACTTAAGTAAATTAATATATTAATTTTAAACATTAAAATGCATCCAAATATCCATTGCACCCCAAAATATTGATCCAATTTTTTCAATAAACGATTCTAAAATTTTGAATTTTTTTGAAAAATATTCCATCCTACCATCAAATACTTGTTGGTATCTAACACAGGAAGAGTGAAAAAACCCTTGTAAAAGCAGAAGTTTAAGGACAAATTTAGATGAAATGTCCTCTGTCAGGGAGCAAGACTGCAGCTAAGAAATACTAAAACCAGTCCTCCAGCAGAAAAAAAAAGGCTACGTGCCTTTTCTTCCCTTTCTTTTTTAAAAGCTAACAAATAGTAGGAATAATGTGTGCTTTCAGCCATGCTCTGATGAAGAAACTTGAGGAATATTTCACACAAGGTGGGCACAGTGAAGAAAAAAGAAAGAAATTATCTGATTATATTTCAACTGAAGTCAAACGTTACTGTATTCTTTCTTCCATGAAAAGGAAAACACAGACCTTGGTTCTTAGCAGCTGTGTAACAGTGAAGAACAAAGCAGTAAGAAATAATTGACATTACAAAACCTTTTTTCAAAGGGTGCAGAATTTAATCTTGGGGATTAACACAAACACACTGTGCGATGATGTAAGAAGTTCATACAGATCAAGATTAACAAAAGGATTCAGGTATCCACCTTTATGTCAGAAAAACGTTTTCCATAGGGACCCACTACTTACCTGGCACATATTTGATTTGATCATGTAATGCTACTTCTACAAACTCATGAATAGGATTTTTATTACCTTCTTTCTGCTTTTCTATCCCAAAGCCCAAGCTACCTAAGAGGGAGATGGGGTATCTCTTTTCACCTTCCTGTAAACGTGCAGATGGAGCAGTTCCGCCTATATGCTTCCAAACTCCTCTTCAAACCAACACTGCACCAAAACTGTACAGTAATCCTTGCTTTACAAAACAATACACCTGAAATACCTTTGCATGGAAGTGGTACCATGGATGGAGATCTTCTGAACACCTCCTGTTATACAACATAATTTTTGAAGAGCTAGAAGACTTCAGCCTTTCTTTCGCTTCTCACAAGTGTAATGACAAATAAAGACCTCATGCAGGCAATTGGCGACCCAATTAACCCTCTCTCTCAAACAAATAACATCCGAGACCAAAAAATACCTCTTTTTAACACTCATTTCTTGAATTAAGTTTCTTGTGAAAATGTCTTGACTTTAGAGCTTTATGCTCATAGTCTGTAAGAACCAGTAATACAAAAAATTCACTAGAAAAAGGATGCTAAAGATTCTTAGTACACACACACACGTTTCAAGATAAACTGTACTTAAAATTCAGTTGTGGTTACATCCTTACCTCCTTTTGTGTCACACTGCTGCTAGTGTCATTCTTTGAAGTTTTAGTATTGCCACCAACAGAAGCCTGTAAAATTAGACAAAAGTTCACATGAAATCAGTTAAGCCAATTAACCTGTCCACAAAAGCAAAAATAATAGAAAAAATCAGCTATTTTTTCCCTTAATTAACTTTTTTTTTTTAAGTTGTCCAGATAGCTGCTTCTGATCACATGTTTGGCAAATACAAAACTAAACCAACAGTCAGCAGTAGAGTCCAGGCATACAGTCCCTAGCAACAAGTCACAGGTAATACCTTGCTTAGCAGCCTCTTTTCAGTAACCAGTGTCTGTGCAAGACTTGACAAAGCAAATATCAGCTCACAAAAGGACAGAAAGCTTATTAATTCCCATTCAGAACTAATCCAAGAACAGAAAAATTATGACACTCAATAAAGACTCGCTTCAAAAATACCTTCCTGCAATTTTTTCCAAGTAGGATTTTCAAACCAGTTACATACTCACGTTGCACACACTGCATCTAAAAGCAACTGGTTGCCCGCCATCTCTATTCCAACTTGTCTGTTGGCCCAAACCAGCTGAGTGGTTTATGGAAAAGGGAAGGGGAACATAATCTCATTGTCCCATACTCAACATCTGAGAGAAGCACGGAGTTAGTTACTGATCAGGCACACTGAACCAGCCTTCCTGCCCTCCTCACCTTATTGCTGCTGTTGTCTTTCTTCATGCTGGATGATCTACTCTCTCCCTCTTGAGACTGTTTTGAACTAGCCCTAGATTCCACTCGTGAGTCCTTCTCTTGCTGAGATGAATTCCTCCCATTGCCTCCCTTTCCATCAACAACAGAACTTCTGCTCACTTTACATTTGCCGCTGCCATCTCCCAGGCTTGATTGGCTGCTATCAAGTTGTGGATGACACTCTTCTTTCGGTGCGATTTTCTTCTCCCCCATTGCTTGGCCTCGGCTCTCCAGTTTTGAGGGAGTTTTCTGCTCCCCTCCTTTGCACAGGGAGGGCTCATTTCTCTGTACTGGAACCCTTGACTTTGACACATCCGGAAGAGACACCATTGCCTTTAAAATCGTTTTACCAACAGAGGAAGATTCCTTGACAGATAAAGAGGAGCTTAGCGTAACTGCTTTGCAGGTTTCACCAGTTTTTGCTGGTCCTGTTCCTTTATTCTGATGTGCTTTGATTAAACTTCCCTCGTTCTCAGTGACAGCATTTGCAGCATTTTCCACAGCAGCCCCAGCCTTGGCCACAAATTTTTCAAGTTTCTTCTCTGTCTCTGCCCCAGTCTTGACCAAAAGCTTTTCAGGGTTCTCCTCTGCAGCTCTTCCAGCTTTGGGCGCAGACTCTTCTGGTTTCATCTCTGTGTCTGCTCCAGTTACATCCAGTTTCTTCTCCGTGGCTGCTCCAGTTTTAAGTACATGTTTCTTCTCTGTTATCCGAGTTATAGGCATCTCATGTTCAATTTTCACAGCATCAGAAACAGGATTTTTTTCAGGAGCACCCAACTTGTTGTTTGCTTGTGTGACAAAAGATGACACCATCTCCACTGAAGCTGCATCAGAAGCAGGGGGCACCGCTTCAGGGATGGCCCCTGTCAATTCCCCTGCTGCCAGCTTCACAGCACAATCTGATGGCACATCCTCAGCCTTGCCCACATTGGACAACTCCTCTGGTGGTTCAGTCGCAGGACCAAACAACTCTTCAGCTTTGATTTCCTTCTCTGATGCAGATTCAAGCAACTCTGGCTGGGTATTATCTTTAACTGCCTCTTCTTTCTCCACACTGGAAGGCGGCAGCAGCATCTTTTCTGACTTCACTTCAGATGATTCAGTATCAGCAGATTTGATAGATGCCACAGTAGCTTCAACTCCAACATCCGCTTTCTCCACAGATGTTTCTGCCAGTCTTGGAGCAGACTCCCTTACTGCTCTTTCAAGATGGGACTCAGAGGGCTCTATCTGTACTGCTGACATCTCGTCTTTGACATTAGAGATGGAAACGGGTCCTTTCTTTGCCACACTAGGCTCTATCGGAGGATTAGCAGCTGCTGTTTGCACCATTCCTGATCCCTCTGGATATTTTTTCAAGCCAGAGCTAAATGCATTTAAAAAAAACAGAAGAAATCAAACTATGTTGAGAATTCTACAGTTACCAGTAACCTCTTGACGCCAATGGTGGGGGCCTTCCTGATGCATTAGTGCTTAGCAGTTGGAAATCTAGCCTATCAGTGTTAAAATGGTTAAAAATATTGAGGCGAACAGCTGATTAGTTTTACGCTTCATTTCAATCCACCTTAGTACTGCAAGCCTCTTACACCTTGAATGACATTACTTGTAGTCAGACCTCTCAAGGTAGCACTCACTACAGATGTGCCCCTGTGACCTCAGCGCTGACATTAACTCCTAAAATTTAGATCCCCTGATGCAAGGCAGACTGTCAAAGTGCACATACAACAAAAATAGGCTTCAGTCTTCCTGTATAAAGGAATTACCATAGTTTTATGTGTGAAGACAGCAGACTCTGCAGTCACCGACCTAGAAAACTCTTCCAGTAGTTAGTACTTTGAAGTTTGTTCTTTTTTTTTTTTGATTCAGGTTTGGGGGGTGGGAGGGGTTGCTTTGTTTTTAAACTGCATTGACCTCACACAATAGCGGGGAACACAATACATGCAGAGAGGCTCCTTTTGGCCAGGCTCTGTTTTCACTGTATAATCCCACTGTCAGCTCCCAGGATAATAAAGCCCAAGATGACAATGCAGAGGATAGCGCGTTTCAGAGAACTTCGGTTACAGTAAGTGCATTATTCTTCTCTGAAAGAAAGAATATGCCATAGATGATGTTGGGAGACACTGAAACTGGTGCTGCCTGTGCCCCTTTTCCCATAAAGCTTGAGAAAATGAGCATCCCAACACCTCGTGCATCTCTAGATGGAAAGGTGCTGAAATACCAATGCTGACAAACTTGCTAAGTGTCAAAACAAACACAAAAGCAGCAAATACACACAATTAATCGGTGGTTATGCACAATGGAACAGCCTGCGCTGTGGTTTATCAGAATCTATGTATATAAATAAATACAAATATGCACATTCATATAAACCCTCATGAAAATAAAAAAAAGAGGCGAGAAGTCTGTCATTTTGTTAATCGTCCTAGCATGAGGTCAGCAAGAAAATGGAAGGCTAGATCAAATGGAATTCAGCGCTGACGAAAATGCTGTCTTGAAGCAGCCAGATGCAAGGGTTAACGAGACGAAGACACAATACATGGAGTCAACAGAAAGATGAAAACAGGCAAACTCAGTTAATAACTGTGCTATGCAAGCACAACAAAAACACCAATCTTGAAGGTTTCCTCCGGACCCAAGGGCACTGTCCTCTGCTGCTACAAAATGTGAGAGGAGAGATGAGAAAGGATACGAGTTCTGCTTCAAAATCTGCTCCCAACAGTGCCCCACAAAACGCTGGGAATCTCCTTCACAGCCTGAGCAGCTCAACCCACAGTAACTGACATCTTGTGAAAGAAAAGCAACCTCGCTCATTTCAATGTCACCCTCATTTCTAACAGGTTCCTTAGCACTGTAATCAGTTTCAACTTGGTACTTGCAAACATTTTGGGGTAAATGTGTCTCATGAGTATTTCATCAGTCAGGAGCAGTAGGACAGTCCTTGATTCTTAGCCTGACCAAGTAATGTGTCTGCTATTTGAGCTGAGGAAAATAAATCCCAACAAAATGCATCCTTGGAAAGAGCAGAGGCATTCACGTAAGCACATCAGTCACCTCAGCCACAAGGTTAGATGAACTACCTACTTGGGCTGGAGAATCACCGAGTTTCCAGAAGCATTTCAAAGTTTTTTCAAGATCACCTCATCATCCCAGACAACCAAGAGAGCAGTCCTTTCTGCTCCCCAAATTTTGCTACTTCTTCCCTCCCCAGAAACACGTGACAAGGACTTCATTTATATAATAATATTAAAGATATTTTCTGCTGCTTTATGAAATGTAGCTAAAAAAAAAAAAACCAATCAGCCAAGTCACAAAGGCTTATTACAAGAAGACAGTTACCTCAGAGAAGGAGAATGTGTGTGGTGTTACTTATAGGTAGAAATGTCAGTTTTCCCATCTGTTCAACAGCCACAGCAGGATGCTGGGCAGTAGCTGGGATTCATGTAAGAGTACTTTATTTTGATTAATTACCACTGCTAGCTAAAGCCCACCAGTCTGGAACCAAGAAGGTTACCTGTGTGTCTGCCTACATCCAAGTTGGCGACAATTTAGAAACTAAATGTTTCCAAAATTGTCTAGGGCCTGAGTAGAACTTTCATGAAATTAGGAGTTCCCAACTTTACTTTTGAAAGAAACAGGTTTTGAAAATATAGCAACAGTCCATGATACTAAAATGGCATTACTTGAAGTTTAGGACCATTATTACACAGTTTTTTGTTTGGTTTTTTAATGATAAAACTTACCCAGAAGTATGGATTTGAGTCGACAGAAGGTGTTTTATGTCATATTTGTTAACAAAAACTCTTATAATGATCTATCCATTTATAAAAATAAAACATAATCAAGACTCTAAAACCAACAAATAGTTACTCGACAATTAGAAATTTTACTACAAACAATGTCCGTAAAACAATTTTAAATGGAATATACCAAAACCACCATTTCCCATTTTTAAGTTCTGATGCTAATATAGCATCTAAACATTTTTTAAACTCAATTCAGGGACCTATATCACAGCATGAAGTTAATGTTAATAAGTTAAACAAGGAAGTTTCAGTTTATTTTTAGCATTTGGAAACAGAAACAATAGAGCCAGGTGCTCTGACAGAGGAAAGTGCTGCAGGACGAAATAAAGCAATCACTTCCTGGTTAAATACAATAAAAATTGTCTTACCAACATGTGAATCCAAACATACTTTCCAGGACCTGTGGTAAAATCCTGGCCAAATTAGTAAAACAATAACAACTCAATGAACTACACAGAAAACAGGATTTTACCCCATTTGCCCATGTTCTTTGAAAGCCCCAGATTTCAAAGAAATCACAAACATTACAGCTCTACAGCAATACACTGCACATCCTGCACACACAGAACACACAAAGCTTGAGAGAAGTAACAGCAGGTAACAATTGATGGATCTCACAGCGGGCCTTTTCATCAAGCTTAGTTAGAGAGATGGCTCAGCAACCTGCTTTATCTTGGATATGCACTGCATGAACAGTACAGATAAATAAAAAAAAAAAAGCCTTAAATACTTGAAAGGCATACCTTCCTTTGCTTGGTTCCTCTTTCTTCACTTCTTTTTTCGCAACTTCAGCCTGAAAGGCAAAAATCTGGGTTTAGTATCTATGACTTTCAGAAGCATCAGCACAGAATTTGCATAACTCAGCTAATTAATAACACCATGAACCCAAATTTAGGCATGTATCACCTGAAAGATCAAATGACAGTAAACTGTTCTAAAACTGTTTTCCACAGAACATGTTTTTCATTAAGATGACAAACAAAAGTGCAAAGTAAGAGATTTTACTAAAAGTTTGCTAGACAGAACATGCAGCACACCACTGTTTCGTTCATCTCCTCTTCAAAGCTGTCACGTTTTTGAGCAGAATTAGCTTTTGGTCTGTGATATATTTGGAGGAGAGGGATGTTAAACGCATCTTTTCCCCAACCACACCTTCTTTCCTGTACTAGTGAGGATGCTAACAGCTGCAGAGCTCAGGGTGAATACAGTTAGCCTGACAGGTAAGTATTATACAGAAAAAAGCAGCACACCTTTTCTAAAGATAAATTGTATTCCAAGTCAAGCAATTATCTACGGAAAACCCGAGGCCAGTTTCTATTCCTTAAAACCTTCTAACGCTACATTTGATTCTTGTAGGTTGCAGATGACCACAGCTTTCTGTTTTCTGTTATGTAGAATAACCCTGTGGTACGTTAAATGAAATAATGCCTTCTGAAAAAGACAACAAACCATTCAAACTCTGCAGCTATCACATTTAGTACTGTAGACCCAAGCAATCAAAAAAAACTTTAAAATCTCAGTGTTGAAAGCTCAATCTCTTTTCTGAAGTTATTCTACAAACTAATTTGAAGACTATCACTATTAGATAGAACATCAGATAAATTCAATGCACATAAAATTCACTTTAATCTTTTATTTATGCACAAAATTCCAAAGCCTTCAGTTTTCCCTTCCTAAAAACATTTATTTCAGTTATAAGTGCCAAAAGTAATTTGAACATGTCATAATGAATTAAAAATTATTTGGGTTTTCCTTCAGACTAGCTTCTAGAGAGGCTTCTAGAGAAAATAGCTTACGGCAAATGGAGCTACAAGCCTAATGTTCCTATGGTACCATGGCACATAACATAGACTCTGGCAACAAAACCAAGAAGATGGACAAGAGGTAACAAACTCAAAATACAGTGCAGAACAATAGATGAAAAAAACCTCAGTTTTCCTTCTTATCAGTACAACCAGGCCTTTTTGCTCTCCACCTCAGATCTAGATAAAAATAAAGTTCAGGAGCATATCTCCAAAGTACAAATTATTCTAACATTTGTGCAAAAGCTGTGACAGTCACATTGACAAAGACTGGAATGACGCCAACCGCAGCCATGCTCTATCATTCCAGTTGCACATCCCCCTTCGCTGCTACAGGACATTCCCCATATTCTTGTTATTTTAGCTGTATACAGTTCAGACGTTACCAGCAAAATTACAGAAACAAAACTATAATGCGATTAAGAGAGCACTTACATTACTGCTGTTACTATACCACTGGCACCAGTTACTGCTATCTGGCTGGTCAACCTCTCTAAATCAGACAAGCACTCTGTATCACCCAAAGTGTGCAGCTGGAAAGAAATATTATTTTGAAAACAGAGTTGTGAATGCCATTCTTTGTTGGCATCGAACTCTGCTCTGATGAAACATGTATAGTGACAAAGGCACGCTATTCTGTTGCTACACAAAATACAGGCAACAGCTATAAAAAGCAGATTTGAGTCACACAGTGTTTCCACAATGCCTCCCTGACAAACCTTCCTGAGCATGAGCACTTAATGAATGGTATTTCACTTATTTTTCAGTGCTAAGGGAGCTTATTACTTGATTTTTTAGACTAGAGAAAAAGCTCGTAAATCTGAAAAGTTGGTTATTTTCTTCAGCTACAAAGTTAGTCTAATAAAAGCTTTAACTCTGAAATGCATGACATCATCTACCACAATTATGATTTATGTTCTTTAAAATGAGCTAAAGTTCACCATATAAACTCAAATACAAAATATAGTGGCTTGGAAGAGCACTGTTTTGTCCCATACAAAGAGAGTCAGCAATGGGGAGATTTATCCCTGCAAATGGGAAGAGGAACGAGAGGAAAAACTCTTGGAACACCTAATCCAGGCTCTTGCATCTAGCAGTAGAGAAAAGAGCACCCTACGCACCCGTGATCACCAGACTTTAGCTACCAGCACTTCACCTGGAGCGGGTCCCCACGCTGCATCAGAGGTGCCAAGGGATGCTGGCAAGCCCACTTTACTGTGCCCCTGCCATACCCAGGGTACCACACCACCACACTCAGCTGGTAGGGATGCGGTGTTCATAAGGAAAGTTAAACCAGTTCTCTGAATATGTATATATCAGTGAAAGTTAAACCAGTTCTCCGAATATGTATTTAAAAAGCATTTGCAGGGTTATTATATTGACTCTAGGTTAGCCAAACTTTAAGAAGGCAGATTGCTCCCTAATGAACAAACTATGCCCCTTCAGCCACGGACAAAGGTCCAGAATAACAAGGTGGGAAGAGCTGGGAAGGCAGGGTGATCACTGAATCTCTGCAGGCATTTCAAAAAGTCGCACTTACAGAAAGGTAAAAAACTGATTGATTTTAGAGTTAGTTTTTGAGCTAGGGTCTGCATGTGTACACTAACTGCTGATTTATTTGGAAAGGGGAACGATGAATCTGCTCGAAAAACACACGTGCCCAAATCACATCTGGCTGTGTGTCACCGTATGTCCTCAACCATCACAGAAGCAACTTGACAACTACTGTAGGAGACCCCCACCAAAAATATACACCTAAAATCTCTGACACAGAATGTTTTTTAAAATGTGAATCCTAAACACTGTACAGCTACCCTACGGATTTCATAAATAAGGATGCTTTTCAATAAAGCAGAAGTTCCCAATACGAGTACACAACTTATTCTTTAAAAAACGTTGAAATTCATCATGATGCTCAGTGCAAATAATACTGACAGCTCTGTCAGCTCAGTAAGTAGACGCACACATCTGGATGACTTTTTTTTCCTCCTGCTGGACGGATGCCTTTGTTATCATTAGGCACCTGAAGTTAAAACTTTTTCTTGTGTGAATATAAGTGAAGGGAGAAAACTAATATGCCCTCTCCCTCCAGGCACTTCTTGTTTGAATGTTAGCCCAAAGTCATGCCACTGAAAACTAACAGGAACACAGAGGGAATAAGAGCTCCAAGAATGGAATTGACATGGAAGATGTGGCAAGAGATGGAGAGTTGATCACTGGACAAGTGATTAATATTATTTTATTTGTTCAGGACATGAGAAAGGAGTTGAAAAACGGGAAGGGAGGGGCACACTGAACTAGTGAAATGAAAAATCCTCATGTTTGAGTACACAGCAAACAGCACTTTAGCTCCAGACTGCGAGAGAGACCATATCTGGATTTACTTCTCCAGTTCGGAAGCCATGCTATTAGCATGTCACTCACGTTCACATTTCTTGCTTAAAGCTCTTTATCTATCCAATGCAACACACACTAAGCTCCTTTCTGGTGTTCAGCTGCTGCAGCTTGCTGTTCCTTCAGCAAATCACTAGAAGTAAACTGGGAGCTGCTCAACACTGCAAGTAATTCCATTTCTAAGACAGAAGATGGAAGCAGCCATAGGTGTGCAGACCAATGCTGACACAGCAACTGAGCCTGGAACCAAGAGGACTGAAGCAGATGAACTGCTAAAGGTGAATCAAACTAGATCAGAAAAAAAAAGGTCTACTAAATCCTTTTCTAACCAGTACCAAATAGTTGCTTTCCTCTCTTCTAACTTTTTCTCTTCATCTTTCATTAAGAAATACTTTCATCAGTGGAGATGGAGATTCTATATATGTTTGTAAAATATAGATGTAAAGGACAAACAGCAACACATACTTTCAACAGCTATGCCACATCCCAGAACACAGACTAGCTGATCCAGTTCCCAGCTGTTGCAATGGTTTTCACTCTCATCCACAACGACAGCAAATACTGCAGGAAACACTGACATTGTCATCATTAGCTGTTCTTCATAGAACGTTGGTTCTATTCCACAAAAACAATGCATTATTGAAAAAGAAGAAAAAAAACTTACCTCAGCAGACTCTCCATTGGGTGACAATGTACAGGACAATGTATGCTCACCCATAATATATGGATATTGCTTCAGGAAACTGTACATTGATCTGGCTGACTTGGGACTATCCAGCTGCAGAATTGCCTAAAGGAAAAAAAGCACAACTTCAAATAACTGTTACTTCATCTTATTTCTGTACTGCACATATGGTATAGTATGGGATATCTAGTATTCATCTTCATTATAAATTAGATATAAGCAGCAATTTTTTATTTAATCCTATGGTCTTGCATGTGAAGAACAGTGGACTCTTCTTTCTGAGAGGCTGAAGAAAGAAGTGTCTCCCATTTGGAATTATTTTTAGAACTAAATAAGGAACTACATCACAAAACAGTGGAGCCTGGAGTTCCCTACCCACGTGTGTCTAACCTTCCAGCTACAGAAAAATTTATTTTACTTAAAAACATCTTCACCTGTTTTTTGCTTTATCAGCAGCTGGACACCTAAACCAGCTCATAATAATTGCATTTTAATCGTCAAAATATATATACACATAGTGACTTAAATCTAGTTCATAAAGTAAAAATCCAATGTTAAGTGCAAAACTAGCAACGTTAAAAATAAAATATCAAAATTTTAAAAATTGAAAATCAATCCAGTACATTCTAAAGTGTCCCCAAACAAAAAGTAATTTCACCTATTCTGACATTTTCACTTCTCATATCGAAATAATTTCCCCCCAAGTCTACTACAAAATGGGAACTCATTTTCTCCCCACTTACATCTCTAAAGTCAAAGGTTAATAACTTTTCCAGCTATCTGGGAAGTGTTACTCTCAGAGGTTACTAAGCTCTATTATTCAGGCTGGATCACAGCTGAAAGTTTGTTGTTTTTCCCCTTCCCACTGGCCCCCAACAAGTAAGATGAACTATTTTCTTGATCAGGATGAGTGGGAAAGAGTCAAACGTTCATCTCTCATTAGTGGGACATTCATGGTATTGGGACATTAGAAAGAAAAAAAATCTATTTTTCTAATTATTTTTTTCCCCAACATAGTACACTTTGCACCTTAGAAAAAAAGTAATAATACTTACCTTGTTTTTATTCTTCATTACAACATAATGATCTACTTTTCCAAACCGAAGTCCCACACAAACTGCTTCAAGCTCCCTGTATCCATCATCTGGCAAGTTCCCGAGATGCACAAACTGATTATGTATAGTTTCAGTATTTACCTGAAGAGAAGCGATGAAAAAAGCTTGCTTTAGCTTTGTAACACACTTTATAAGCAACTAGTGAACTAAGGTTAGAAAAACCTTACAGAAAACTTCTGTATCACTCATCTTACCAAAAAACAGCAGTGACACACATCCAACATTCACATTTTCATATTTACACCAGATTTTCCATTTTCTATGCAGCACATCAGAGTCAGCTATACTTCCAAGTATATAAAAAGAATAACAATTGTGTGCAATGAAGGAACAGGAGGGACAATAAGGGAGACACACTACAGTAAACAAAGCACAGAGGTAGTTTTGTTAGTCAAACTGAAATGTCCATCTATAGAACACACTGGGGAAAACAGGTGGCGTTATATACAGGCAAACAGTGCATATTCTCCAAGCTATAGTGGTCAGCAGTTTGTTGTTACAACATGAAATAAATGTAACAGAAGGGGAGGGTCTCAAAGGACTCCTATTAAATGTTTAATTCCTTGCACTTCATGCATCATGGAGCTAAACTAAGTGAACATTTACTCATTTTATTCCCTGCTCATTCACCCATGAAAACATATATAAACATTTATTTCAAGAGAAAGCTTAGATAACAATTCAATTAGCTAATATCTCAGTATGAAATATATTAAATCCAATTTAAAATAATGTATTTTGATATGGAGGAAAACTTAAGACTGCTAACAACTTACCTTAGGGTCAGAGTCTTTAATTATAGCAGTAAATATTGCTTCCTTTAAAAAAAAAAAAAAAAACCATTGTGAGATTGTAACTGTAAAATATAGCTTCACTAGCAGCAGCTAACTGGCAGTCACTGACTCCCAACAACTTCTAAGGTTTTTGCTTTATTAATAAAATCAACAACATCAGCACTTGTGACATCTGTGTTATTCTCGTATCAGAAGACTGGGACTCAAAACGACATTTAAAGGAATCAGTCTTCAATACGACAAACCATGAGAATACATAAAACACGGAGTGTACAAACGTCAGCTGAAATACAAAGTCCTCTGTATTGAAATACTATCACATATCCTAGAATTTAAATATCTTCTATAACTTACTTCGTCTTTTATAGTCTTATACTGGGGCACCATGCTGATGCAGAGCTGATTTCCATCCAGTGACATTGGAAAGCAGGTGTAAAATTTAACCATGGAATCTGCAGATTTTTGATTGATTTCAAGGTATGCCTTTTAAAATAAAGAAAACAACATTTTTTAAAAATTGTAATTTATCAAAAGCACCTCACATCAATGCTTGCCACACTACATTATCACATTTGCATTTGTTAAAAAACACATTTACTGCTTCTCTAAGTAAAAACACCACTAAAATAACAATTAGAATACCTTTTTATGAGATGATAAAATTAGCACATCCCTCAGCCCTCCAAATGGCTTTGCTAGGTTGGAAACTTCCTCAACAGAAAATCCTTTCTCAGGCAAGTTTGAAATAAGAACCACACATATATCATCAAGTTCCTGTAAACAAATCAAAGTAAATATTACTGATATTTCTTCAACTTTAAATCTAAACTATTATATTACTGAAAGGAGCTTTATTTTTACTATCTTTTTATCTATATTTTTACTATTTAACAATCATTAAAACTGAATGAAGGGTTTGCTTAAAAGCATGTTAGAATACCTGCAATTACGTCAAAACCAAAGATTGTTTCAACTTTTTTAGGATTTAGTAGCAAAGCATAACAAACCTTTTTTTTAACCTTTTCTCTAATTATGGCAGGCAATCACCTTAATTACTGCTTAATTGTGGATGTATATAAATCTAAGCTAATTCCAGACAAACCTTAGGTTGTCTCATATTACCTCATCAAAAATTCAAAGCAAATCAAAACTCCCTACAATTATGTCACTGCTTTATACCCATGACATGCCCACATGTCATATGTCGTAGGACTGTATGTGCAAATACTGCATCTAAAGAGAAGAAACCCACAGTAGGGCGATACAGATGATCACAGCATAAAGGAGCTTTGGTGTAAGGAACAAATTTTGAGGGAGAAAAAAAAAAAAACAAAACAGAAGACTGAAGCAGTGGATGTCCATCTAATTACAAAAGCAAGGAGAAAATAAACTATTCAGTATTTCTCACAAGAAATTAACAGGAAGGGGATTTAAAGCAGAGGTTTTCAGACAGCACACCAACACTTGGAAACTGGCACCAAGTGTGTACTTACAACTTCCATGGATTCAAGCACCTTTAAGACTGACCTGGCTAGCTGGTTCCGTTGATTCTTCATTCTTTGCAGTTGTTGTCGTGGCTTCTAAAATAACAGTAATAAAAAAAAAAAAAAGGACGTGGGGTTAGTTTACTAGTTCAGCAAATTTCTTTAAATATTGGAGTTTTAAGAACTTCTTGCAATACGTTTTATCACCACTGTCACTGTGAAAAATTAAATATTCCTGCATTTAACTTATAGCGACAAATGACATTGGTGAGACACATGCAGAGTTTCAGTAGAGATAGAGAAAAATAATTACAATCCCTTAATTAACATGCAAACACTTTGCTGACATTAAGGACTTATCAGTTGAATAATCACAACCACAAGATTTTCTTGTGGGCACATGGGTACTATGTAGGCGCCCAGCACGTGTCCACAAAATCTTTTTTTCCTGGGACAAATCCACAGCGATACGAGAGAGGCTCAGGAAAATATAGATAGCAAGAAATAGTCTTCTTTTCTGATATAATATGCCATCCTAATTTCCTGGCCTCATTATCATTTAGTTCACAGTAACAGAGAGGCTTGGGACAGAAATGAGAAAAACCCTGTCAGTTTGCAATTTACCTTGGTCAATTAAAGCTTCATTAAACTCATCCAAGTCCAACGCTGCCACCCGAGGCATCTGTGTAAGCTCCTCTAAAAAAAAAAATAAATTTATGAAGACATCACAATGTTAAACTCCACATAACATACAACTGGCAAAATAACATAAAAATGGCATTATCATATCAGAATTACCTTGCACAGTTGCAGTATCAGTCACTCCTTTCAACTGGGAATCTAATGGCTTCACAGGCTCTGTAACTCCATCCCCTTCTGTAACGTTCTTTGGGTCTGACAGCTTAGCTTCTCCAGCTTCCACTTTGGCTTCTGTTGAGGTCTGAAGGTCTTCATCTACAGATGATTTCACTGGTAGGTAAAAGCAGAAAAAAGCATTCTTCATTTCAATATATTAGACTAATTGATTTGCAAAAGAAAAATGAACAGCACTATACATTTTTCTGCCAGATATTCAGAGACCCCTTCTTTCATAAATTCCTGCTCCTTGCTACAAATGGGCAGAAAAGGTACATGCAGGAAAAGCTCATTCCAGCTGTGCAGATGTGGTGATATGAAAGGGTCTGTTTCCCCAAACTAATCTACTTTCCTTTGTCCTTTGCTATTCTACTACTACACACAGCACCGACAATCACTGCATTAGCCAAGTCCCAAGGTAGCCAAGAAAAGGAAGACATCTGAAATTATGAACTAGACATTTTCTTGTAGCTTTCAGAAGGGTGCTCGCCTGTCCAACGATCTACTACGTTGGCAAGCCCAGTGAAAACTGTGAAAAGCCTGGACTTGCTACCTTAAATACCTGTTCTGGAAAGCGGGTGTCAGGGGGACAGAAAGCACCTGCTTGTGTTTTCCAAGCGGAGAGTTAAAGTTTTCATTTGCCTTACCCACAGTATTTGAAGTTTTCTTGATTTTCTTATCTCCCGTCATTGCCGATTTCTTAGCCTTTTCTTTTTTACCTACATAAAATATCCAAACCCAAGTCAGTCAGTAGAAATGCTTATTTCTTAAATCTTACATTAAGTAAGATTATGCAAGAGTATAAAAATACATACAAAAGTAGTTTAATCTGCAAAAATTCAACAGATTTGACAAAAAGAATCCAAAAACCTAAAACCTAAGTTAATTCCAACGAAATACTAAATTAAAGCCATGAAGTAGAGTATCTTTTGTGAATTTAGGATTGTGCTGAGAAAACCTTGCTCCTGAAAAAAAGTTTGTGCTTTATGTCTCATAAATGATTGTAAATAATTCACAGCTTCCATCTGTGAGACAGCTCTGAAACACAGTTACATGAATCTTAATTCCATTCTGGAAACTATATTCAAAGGTGACCATGCTGACAAATGACTCAACCAATACTTCTTTAAAAAGCACAATTTCCCATCAAAATAATGTCTGGTCCCTAACGTTACTCAGAAGAAATGCTCAATGAAATGAAAGCAAATAATGTAAGCAACAAAAAATTATATGGCTGTTATTTCCAATGTTTTGATAATATTTTTTTTTTAAATTTTATTGGCTTTTGATGTATTTACTCTTTATCCTGTTTTCATTTAAATATCTACCAAAAAAAAAAAATATGTTCTTCTCTAATAGCATGATACACAAGTTCTTCTGCCAGACCAAGTAATAAGTACTGAAATAATTTCTATCAGGATCAACAGAAGACCAGAGCAGAAATTTAAAGGCATTTGGAACGTACAAGGAACATAAGACACCGAGAAGCACTTGCAGTTATCTGTGAAAAAGAATATTAAATACATTATACATTAGGCTTAAAGCCATCTTGAAGAATTACACTTATTTCATGGAGCCAAAAGTGCCACACTTATCTTCAACAGATAGGCAAACATTTAAAATTATGGAGTATAAGCACAGATCAAGGTGGGGGTTCTTTATTGAGACTTGAGGGTTGTTTTCTGTGAGGTTTTTTTTTTTAATAGAAATATAGGGCTGCATGAAAAGGAAGACATCTGAAATTATGAACTAGACATTTTCTGAACTTGCTTTCAGTCACTATTATGAAAAACACATAAGAACAAAGAAATGAGAACAAAGAGGTAAGGGAATAACAGAATGTCCTGGTTTCAGCTGAGAGAGAGTTAATTTTCTTTTTAGTGGTTGTATTTTCAGATTTGGTATGAAAGGAATGTCAATAATGCATATCGGTTAAGTTGTTGCTAAGTGATGTTTATACTAGCCAAGGACTTTTTTCAGCTTCCCATAGAGCTGAGGATCATAGACAGAAGAACGGAATGAGCAATGGAATATTCCATACCATAGATGTCATGCTCGGTATATAAATGGGGGTTGGCCAGCTGGGGAGGGGGGACGGAAATCCTCAATCTCTGCTCAGGTCAGGCTGGGCAATGAGAGTGACTTGTGTCTTGTATATTGTTTTACCGTTATTATCATCTTCCTTTTTCCATTATTGTTCTATTAATCTGTCTTTATCTCAATCAAAAATTTTTTATTTCCTCCCTTTCCCCTCTTTTTCTCCCTACCCGTGTGGGGCAGGGGGGAAGGCAGGCAGAGAGCAGTGAACAAGGAGGTGCATGGTCCTAGTTGCTGGCTGGGGTTAAACCAGGACACAAGGTATCATCAGACACAAGGTAATCAAACCTTACCTGTAACAGATTTAGTTGTCTTAATGGTTGTGTTCTGGTCTTTTCTGGTATGAGCAAGAAAAAAAGAAAAATCAGTTTTAAAAAAGCTCTAAAACAATAAAACACAATAAACTAAACAGATATGAACTCATTTGGTTTCCAGTCATTATAACTAACAGGAAATACATGTAATGGTAACACTTACTTTGTACTTCGTACAACTTTTTTAATACTCTGAGCCCGTTTTTTAATATTCATTTTGGCCTGGAATGAACAGAGAGAAGAACTTTTACTACATCATTTATACTTTATTTACAAATGTATATATAGACACATATGAAGATATTAATAATAACTATTAATAGTAATAAAGTATACGTATATTAATATAAGTTGTATCTTTCACTGCTTATTAAACTGATAACATTCACAAATATCAAATTTAACAAGAAAAATGGAAAAGTGGCATTATGAAGTGCATTTGCATATTGAGTTTAGATTGCCATTTATGAAATTGAAAATATATTAAAACTACTAAATCTGTGTTTTGGAGCAAAATGCTAAGCTACACACACAAAGTATGATGTGTTTCACCAGAGGCTGCTTACCTGGCCAGGAGACACTTTTGGCTTTTCTGCTACACTAATTTTCACCCGTTTCCCATTTACCAGCACTGGCACAGTTTCACCATATTTCACAGCTGCTATTACGGCTTCTTTGAAATTCATTTCCAAGAAGGCCTAAAATAAACAGCACTTTGACTCTTTGTTTATATTACAGACACAAGATACAATTCACTGCAATTCTTCCTTAGCAAATCCGCATGTACTTCTCTAAGTTCACATGCAGTTTAATGAAAAAGTCTGCCTTTCAGCATTATATACAAAAACCATCTCACTTCCTCTAACATTTAAGACTTAGGTAGCGAGCAATACTGAATTTATGAAGTTAACATTCCCAGCTATTCCATGATTACATATGTAATCTTTTATCCTGTATGTTCAGCTGAGGATCCAAATATTACAGGTTTTGATTGGTTGACAATTTCTTTTGCATTCTGACACAAATTTTTGTCTACAGGAATACTTACCTCATTTCTAGAGCGAAGTACCAGAAGATCACTAACTTTGCCAAACGGCTGAACAATTTTTTTAATATCTTGATCTGAAAAGCCATCATCTGGTAAATCAGATATTTGAAGGACCGTCCCGCAACTCAGTAATTCTTCTCTCAACAGCTACAAATTGAAAACAAAACGAAAATAAATACATTCTAAGTCGAGTCCAGTAAAAGGAATAAAAAAGAATCTGTAATAAACATTACTTCAAAGTAGACAGATTGCTTAGCTCATAGTGGTATTTCAAGTTATTTACTTTTTGTCACAAGGACAGAGCCACAGTTTTGGTGTTCTACTACTCTGTCTTAATCTTCAGTTATTAAAGACATGGCATGGGATTGCCAAGTAACACAATACAACCTTCTTGTTTTTATCAAGTACTATAGATCTCCATAATTCCAGTTGCCTGAGCTGTATGGGTAAGGAGCTGAACAATTCCATTATCTTCCTTTCAACACTATTAGCTTTCAACAGCAGAAGGCAATGTTCTCTTTGCTTAACATTTAGAGGCTAAAAACTACCAAGGTCTGCCAAGGACGATGGCATCTACAAGTAAAATACAATCTGGTCTATAGGTGCTGTTCCTAAAAGATCCAAATGATCAGTATGATGGTCTCAGACAACACTGGCTTAAGATGCTTCTTACAAGAGTAGTAAATTTCTCTGCCTTATCTTTATTGCTTCACAAGGCAAAATGAACACTTTCTGCCTATCCTTTAGTTTTGTTTACAAAGTAAGGTCTTCCAAATAGAGCTCATCACTCACAGTTTACACAAGCACGTGCCTAGTAGAACCAGGACCCAAAATCCTAAAGGAAAAAGAAATGCTGTTGGAATGCACTGGAGAGATTTTTCTTCACATGTGTTAAGAAACCCTTGCTGTGTTAATTACCACACTTACTTGCAGCCAGCAAATCTTTTTGCATTAAGATGACACAGAATCACCAAACAGAATGGTTACTCTTTCCACAAGTGATTCCCCTGAAATGAGATACTAACCAAATTCTTAAAATTCACGTGCCTAGTAGAACCAGGACCCAAATTTAATGGAGATTTCTTTCTGCTGTTGGAATGCACTGGAGAGATTTTTCTTCACATGTGTTAAGAAACCCTTGCTGTGTTAATTACCACACTTACTTGCAGCCAGCAAATCTTTTTGCATTAAGATGACACAGAATCAGCAAACAGAATGGTTACTCTTTCCACAAGTGATTCCCCTGAAATGAGATACTAACCAAATTCTTAAAATCACAGAAAAAAACGTTAAGACACTCACCCTATTATAAGGAGCAGGAGAAGGTCCACTGGTTCCTGTGGATAAGTCTTCCTCATCCTCTTCCCCTTCTTTGCTTTGGAGTAAATCATCAGTTTCAGGAGACGAAGAACTGGACCCAGGCAAAGAAGGTACGTCTTTCTTCGAAGCCTTTGTAGAAATACTTGTTTTCAGTGGCTTCTTCATATTTCCAGGCATCTTCCCTAAGGGTCCATGAGAGTGTGGTGATTTTCCTGATCCCGAAGATCCTTGCCCAGCTGCTCGAACTGATTTATGTTTATTGAACTCTGCTACAAAGCCAGGTCCCAAACTTTTCACTACTGCCTCCAGAGCTGCCTTTCTGTCTGTGAGGGGAAAACAAACTGGAGTTTGTTTGTTTGTGTTTAAAAGAAAATTTATGTATACTGCTGCTTAGTTTTCTACAGTTTCAGTTTCACCACCCACTCCTGATTCAATCTTGAGACTCACTGAAGTTAGAGAACCTTAATCGTGCTCTAGCAGAGATGGTCTATAAATAATAATAAACCTCTGTACTATTTTCACTGTGCTGTTGTGTAACTTGACATTTTTAGTTAGACTGACAGTGTGATTCTGGCAATGACATCTACAAAAATCCTAACGGTTGGAGCAGAAGAGCGATTGTTTAATTTTGTATGTCGGGGAATGTGAGAAAAGAAAAGAAGACTTTGATGCTCCTCTCACATACTAATGCACAGCAGTACTTACTATCTTGACGCCTTCTGCTAAATTCTGTATTCTTCTCTGTCTTGCTCCTTGTCCTACAGACTGTTCTTTTAAATTATTCTTTAACGATCTGATACAACATTAATTTCCTGTATGCTTTCTTTCTGTGGAAAATTTATATTTTGGTTACTAATTGCTTCTTCCCCTCATTCTTCTACATTAAAATGGCTTGCATTTTACCCTTAAGATGATATCTTTGAAACTGCCTGTCCCTCCACAATTTTTCACCTAGACTTCTTTCCCTCAAGAGCTTTTAATGTTCTGAAAGCATACAAACAACACAGCCAGAGTACACAGATCAAAGAAAAAATAGAATCAAACTTTTAAAATACCTCTATTTTTTTCTCTTCAGAATTTAAAAAGAAAGAAAACTCCAAACAAACAGGTATTTCAGCCAGAGATTGAGCTCAAAATGAACTACGTGGAATTGACCAAGTTTACACAAAATTTCCTAGAACTGCAAACTGGAGGAAGTAAGCTGAACAGTCACAAAATGGTGCAACGAACTTAACTGTTACAAAAGTTGTTTAATCTGAAGTCTTTCATGTACCATGCTCTTACCTCAACAAAATTATTTCAGAACACCATGCTTTCCTTGTAAATTGCAGATCCATTACATGCAGTTTCTGAGCCTTGCCTTTTCTTTCTCTTCATTTATGCTTCCTTTGCAGAACTACTTTTTTATGCTGAATGAAGAGCTGCCTTCAAGTAATTTTCAATTCTTGACTACCTTTACTGTCTTAAAAGCTGAGCACACTTGGAACAGACACTTGTTCAGCAATTTTTTGATATGATTAAGCAATTCCCAATACTACATAAGACTTCAGATGTTTTAGAATGCCCATTTTCTTCTAAGCATACATCTCACAAAGCAAAAGGAGAAGTTGTTTTTTTAAAAACAGAATTTTGCTACGGAAAATGCCTAGTTGATACCTGGACAGATAAGCCTCTTGAAATCAACTCAGTTTTTCTGAAATTAAAGGAAGTCTCAATTTGGTAGTTTGTATCCACCCTTTACCTTGAGATCGGGTTGATCTCCTTGATGACCAGTCATTACTGGGAGACCTCTGAGGTCGTGGACCAGCTCTCAGCGGATTCCTCGATCGCTGCGGTGACCGTGACCTGTGTCTGGGGCTAAGTCGTCGCATCTGCCGTGGGCTTCGACTTCTTGGCCTTGTTGGCCTGAAGCGGCCTGGGCTTCTGGATCTCGACCGTGATCGGCGCAGAACATAACCAGAGCCTCCGACCCTCGAACGTCTAGGACTGGGACTGGCAGAGTTGGAACGTCGCTTTGGGGTCTGGTTTTCTTTTCTGTCACCAGCATTTCTAATGGAATAAAGGCACATAATGAGTTTTGACAGGGCAGAAAAGAATATTTAACTTGAGTCTGTTGAAACAGACTTTCCACCAAAAAAAAGAACCAAAATTCACGAAGTTTAATGTCTAATTTTTTAACATACTTTACATACTGGTAACATGCTATAGGAATTAAGGATAAGTAGACAGAACTGAAAAGAAACAAGTAGGAGATAAAATCCTGCGTGGAACAAGAGAAAGCTGGAAAGAAAACTGAAGTTATACGCTGCAGTGCTATGAAAAAAATAACAGGAATAGGAAAAGGATACATGAAACAGTAATGAATTAAGATGCTTTCCTTGCTTCTTTCAAATTTAGTTTGGAAGTAAGCAACCTTGAGAAATTATGTTTGTAAGACTGACTTGAGACTGAAAGAGAGATTTGAGAGGATTACATAAATATACTTTCACTGCATATTTATGCTACCTAGAGATGTCACATTGATGAAGAACATGGAAAGAAGTAACAGTGAAGAAATCCATGACAGAAATAGTCCCTCTTAAAAGACACGGAAAGTAGTCAGCATAGGAAAACCCTGACAAGACAGATCACAGGAGTAAAAGGGAAAACCTGGAAAATGCACTGATTATATGCTTGAATATCAGAACATTTTTTGATGAACTTGTCAGGTGGCAGGCCAGTGTGTTACAGCCAAACACTTGTCCAATTTTTTAGCCCATACCAAATTCTTTGATGCCAAAGACACACTGCACTGGTACTCAAAACCGGGTAGAGCAGACACAGCCCCTTTGAGATCTGAAACTGGAAGAAGCCACTGCTGTAGCGTATCGTTAAGCTTAGCCTCTAGTAATTATAGTAGCAAAGTTAAAAGAAACAGGGAAAAAACTGACATGGCATGTATGCCCAATATGACTAGGCTTACTGGGAAGACTGTATGCTGGACAACTAAAATACACAAGTCTGTTAACACAACATGGAACAGAAGTTCACATTTCAACTGAAAAGTGTTTACTTTTGTTAGAGGTAATCTAGAGAACCAGTGCTTAATGAATCACTGCATCAAGCTCTATTATTACTGCTTAAGACTTCAAATAGACAAAGCTCCTCTGAAATGAAATAGGTTAAGGAGAGAGGAGTGACAACTGGCAGACAGGAGAACGAGATGACAAGCAACTGAGGCAGCTGCTGCCCAACCTTTTTGGCCAGCAGCTAGATGAGGACAGCTCAACAACCCCCCTGAGGTCTCCTAAATGATGTTCCACCCCACTTCACATAGCAACAACTCACAGTGTTACTTAATTATCAAGTTTCAAACACCATTAAAAATCCATATAAATCCCATTACTCCTGTGCCCAATAAAAATATTTTAGTGTATTAACAAACCACCACAATTTATAAAAAACAAGCACTGTGAAGTGATTTACCAGAGCAGTAAGAGTACATAGCAAGCTCATCGACCTTGCCCTGGGACTACACCCAGCAGCTCTGAACATCTGTGATCACTGAGAGCCTACAGCTGCATTCTAACTCTTCCAGTTGGAGACATGCTGTCATCAGGAATGATTTAAGAAAGTGCCACCCTAAAAAACAACTATTGTGAGTTAAATGATCCCTCACTCACAGAAAGTGCTATTAAACACCTTCTGCAATTTATTAGGGTCCTCCAGCTAAGACCGATTTCCTTTGCCTGGATTGCGTGTAGCATCAGCAGCAATGGACAGCAATTTCAGTTTGAAGTTTTAAAATACAATTACTCTCTTCATGAAAGTTTCAAAAGTAGATTTGTTTAATTTCTCTCTTTAAAGTGTAATTTCTCCTTACTTATTAAGATGGAGAGACCTCAGATGCACTCTGCAAATTAACCTGACCTACATATTAAGCTTTTTAATACTTTCCTTTTTTTTTTTTTTTTAACTGAATAGTCAACTTCCCAGGAAGCATGTCAAACTAATTAACAGAAAGTCACAGGAAAATCTAGCAAAAATTAAAGTAGTATCACTCCTATTTTATGCAAATTGAATTATGTACAAATGTTGAACCAGGAAAATAATCCAGTCTTGCTGAGATTCAAGCAGAATTAATCCACAGGGTGTGTTTAAAAAAAAAAATTAATAGTAAATAGCATAAAGGACAGAACATGAGTTCACGAATTCCAGTGTTTTTTCAACTGGTGATCACGTAGTTTCCCAAGGGATCTACAGACTGAAGAGACAGTGAAATAAGAGCTAACACTAACACGCCTATTGTCGAACAGGTTTCAAATTGCAAACAAGAGCAGCTTAACTGGAAAAAATGTTAAGTATAAAAGTCAGAAATCACAGTTTAATCAATGATCTAACACCGGTCACAGTATAGCTTAGTTACAACTGTATCACATCCAGTAATTGAGGACTAACTAAAGCAGACTTAGAAGGTTCAAGGGGAGACTGCTCGTAATATCAATCTTCAGACTTTTCTACAGACTTTCCTCTCATCCTTGTAAAAGAATGTTAGATACTATGCCACTTATAATATTAAACGAACTGAGGACGAAAACCACAAAACCACCCCACGCAATTTTATAATGAAAATATGACACTACTAACAGAGTTTTCCAGTGAGCAAAAGAGCAAAATTAATTGCAGTAATTACCACGTTTATAATAGCAACAAATTAAAAACAACCTGTAATCATAAAGCAGTTACCTCTTTGAGGAATGAGACTCGGGGTTCCAATCAGGGTATCTGTTAAATGTTAAAAATACGACCATCAGCGAAAAAGCTAAATTTGCCATCTGAACACAATTTTCGCTTACATGCAGTAGCTTTTACAGATAAACATTCCCATTCAGGACTCCAGAAGCACCAAGTATCAATTAATCTTTCACCCTAATGGTCTAAAGCCAACTTAGAACAGCGCTCAGATACCGACAATCCTCATTAAAGAAGTCCAACGAGTACATTTTGCAGACTACATGCATGCATAGGAAACACTTTTTGCACTAAGTGAACTTTTAAACAGATTCCTTACTGTTGACGTAACTGTCGGCAGCTTTCAATGTGAGAAGGAGTGTTCTGATGCAGAATCCAGTCCTAATTGGAGAAAAGACATCCAGAGAAGTTTGATTAGCATGTAAAATGTTAGCACTTGACCACAATTTCTAGTCACGTGTTTTACCATCCATCGTATTTTACCATCCATCCAATTTTACCCAACAAATGATCTTATGTCAAGAGCAAATTTCTCACTTAAAATTTTTACTCTTTATGCAAAAGATTAAAATACTTAGTGACTATCCAAGGCTCTTAAAGGACACAAAGAATCTAAGTGGAAGTTGAACAAAATGCATCATAGTAAATGAATCTTGTTACTTCCAGCAACACACTGGGTTGTTGTCACCACACTTCTAATGCAAAAGGTTGATCCAATAGCCAGCTATATTGAAAGAGAGAAAACTATTAGTAATCTTCACAGATTGTCAGACTGATGAACACATACACAGCATATTAAGCTGAATAAATCAGAGATCCCGACACAACATGGTATCTTTAAGTCACATATCATTTCTACAGAGGCATGACTTTTTCATGCCTTAAGCTCAAGAACATTCACTCCTAATAATGTTACAACTAAAGGTCAGTCAAAAAGTCTGATGACGTTTTTCGCACACACATTTGTTTTTTTTATAGTAAAAAAACAAAAAACCTTAACAAAAGTTTTACTTGGGAATAACTGATGAGTTAAGCATGAGACAAATCCAAAGTACAATTCAAGGCTGCAATCTTGAAAAATACTTAACACAGGTCTAACTATAAACACAGAATCAGTCCTCAGCATGGGAATCTATGCCTGAAGACCTTATTCCAGTATTATTATGAAAGTACACTGACCTGCTAGTGAAAACAACTGCTGTAGTCAGTTTGCTATTGAGACCATATAGTATGGTCTGAAGCTGTAAGGTATCATATGTCATCAACAATAATTACTAAGCATCCTTAAAAAAACAACTTCTAGCTGCTTTAATATTTTATAAAAGAAAATAATAGCTGAATAATGCAACTGACAGGCAAGGGTTCATTAACTCATTTGCAGTTATGACACTACATATTACTTTTTCTAAGCACATGCTGGTTTATAACAAAAGATTATAAAATGCATAGTTGGCAGTATCAAACCCTCTTGTTTATTGACAAAAATGCTGAACATGCTGGTTAAAAGAAAAGCTCATGATGGTTTACTCAAAGCCATTCATGTGGAAGAATTAATGTGACCAGGGCACAGTTAGTTTTGTGCATTTTGGCAACACAGAGAACCTGGTAAAAACAGCTGTTCCAAGCACTTACACTATCAGCCTATCAACACTAAAATTTTAGTGCTACAAGACAGCTACCCAAACTATTTATACTCCACATATAAAAACCATGGTTTTTAAAGAAATTAAAATACATTTTAAGCACAAGACTTAACTATAATTTCCTGAAGAAACAGACATACTGGTTAACCAATCTCAGAAAGCTATTGAAAGATTTTACTTGATGGGTTCTTAAAAACATTCTAACTCTTCAAACAAAATCAGAAAAATATTACTCAAAACACCCTTAGCATTAGTCTCACTCAGTAGATGAACCAAAGCATATTAAGAGCTGAAGAGCAGACTGATAAAACAACTTGCAGCTGTAGAACTGCAAACACAGTGAATACAGAGCACGCACACAAGAGCAAGCAATTCACTGTTACGCACTCTTTTCCTAATAACATGCCATTACTAAGCAATCCCATTCTTAAGGATGCTATTTTTCTGTAGTCTTCAAGTTAGACAGGAAAAAGAAAAACTATTACTCAAGGGCTAAACCAAATTAGCTCATGGAAATGAAAGGAAATTGGGCTTCAAGTAACCCACTTCCGTGGTCCCAAATGAAGAGAGTGCACACAGAGCGGCCACAAGGGCCAAGGGAGGCCATTTTGCTTCCAAGTGTCTTTAGCTACTGGTCCAATAAGCATTAACGAGACTGGCAGGCCTACAAAGAGATATTCTCCTCCCTAACAAACACAACATTCTTCTCCTCTTCAAGTCTTCATTATGCCAGTACCCTCTTGCATTCCACAGAATTACAGGAGTCTCAATTTATGCATATTCCTCCTCTTGGATTAATTTCTTTCCCTTCTCAGTCTTCAGAGATATTGCACTCCCTCTGCTAAATCTGTCCCTAAAAACAGATCCTTTCCCAGCATAAGCTCCAGGCCCTCCTGGTAAGAGCAAGAACTTGCAGACAGTGCAGTGATGCTGCTCCACAACCTGACACCCCCAGGTACAAGCACCTTGATACCAGCATTACCTAATTCTGTGCAAGTGGCAAATCTCCTGTTACTTGTGGGCCACCACCAAAAGGGTCCTGAAGAGGCAGATGTCTCCAGTCTCCAAACTCGCCTCTTCTACCAATAGTAAGATAACAATAATACACAGGGGTAGTACCTGCACTTGTTCGTGCTGCCTTCACAGCAAGGTATTATGCAGAAAAACTAGAAGTAAGATGGAATAGACCCATATTTTGTTTCCTTACTTCAGCAAAGGAATCATTAGTGCAATTCTCTGTGGAAAACAATGACACCCCATGACTTCACCAATTTAAAGTCCAAGAAGACATCATCCTCACTTTAAATCTATTTAAGCTAGAAAACAAAAATTGTCATTCACAGTAAGTATGATCCCTCATGCTGGCAATACTGCAAACCTACTTTGTTCCAAAAGTGACGTGTTTGAAGACAGAGAAATCACATTTTGTTATTCCAATGCATCCACCGTTTCAAATTCAAAATGAAACTGCTCTGTGAAATATTTATAACGTGTTTTGGTATGTTAGAGGCTTCGTAAATATATTCTAAAGAGAACAACTCTGAGGGGAGATTACAACTACCCAAGTGCAAAACTGGGCCCTCTTCCATGAAAAAACATTGCAGGATACAAATGCACACGTTTTTGAGAACACCTTCTAGATCAACAAGTCACCTTAGCATCAATTAGTTTTCCAAATTAATTATTTAAAGCTCAAAAAGCCCACCTTTCTTGAGTATACCTTTTCTTATAACACAGTATTATGTACAGCCATCCCTGACAACGCCCCAAAAACCTCCCTAACACAATATAAAAGTATGGACAAATCTTGCACATTTCTGATGCTGCTTTAAGAACAACTAGCTTTCAAGTCCACGGTAATCATCATTTACCACAAACCCACAATATTTTAGAAAGCTAAATAGTCTGTTAGAGAATTGACACCTGACTGAAGGAGCACAGGTAGCCAAGCATGAAGTTGTACTGTTGATTCAAATGGCAGGACTTCTCCAGTTCACCTCTGAACAAATATCTCAGCAAGACCCAACTGAAGTGACTGGAAGCATCGTCAAATAATAGAGGCTTGCTAAAGATCCTGTGAACAGCTTTGATAGCCCAAGAAATGCTGAAGAGAGTCTTTCCCAAGTCTACTGGATGAAACAGCTAAAGTATTCTTCGCATTCAGCCCTGGACTGTAGGCAGTTCATCACACACCTGCTGACCTGCCATGTATCACTACATAGGAGGATTAGCCATCCACCTCACAAAAAAGTTTCAAAGCTTGAAAAAATACATTTTTTATGTACAGATCTGTAATAGTTATGCCGTGCATGTGGACAATATTTTAACTTTTGACTTCTGAAGAGTGTATTAGCAAAAAAAACCCCTTCAAATATATATAAATAGTTCTGTAGAAGAGGTGTTTAGGATTCTTTTCAGATTACAAAAGAACTACAAAATACATTTACTTGCTTAGCTGTATGATGCTCAAAACAGAATTCTGTATTTTGGCACACTGCAGACATCTCAAGGCCATCTTCAGCTTTGATTTCATCATACCTCATTAATTAAGCAAGTTAGATACTTAAAAAGAAAGACCTATGGGGAGAACTGATTGGATGCTTAAGGGAACAGCAGAATGAATTTTTATTCAAGTGAGAAGACATCCAATGTCTCACTGAGTTTACGGGAGAGCCAAGCTGAAAGAACAAGGGGGATACAGTTCAGATAATGCAAAGACGAAACTTTATCCACTAACAGTCACTGTAGTTTCAGCAGCAGGAGTGGGGTCTCATATCCAGCCATAATCCTGTCATTTTAATAAACTACTGTCAGGTAACACACTTGAGTTCTCTTCTGATGGGCAATGCAGCTTCTGCTTCAACCTTGGCAAGAAAATGGATCCTAGAGGAGTTTGTACGTCAGTACCAGACTGGATTAACAGAATCTACAAAAAATAAAACCCCAGTTCATGAATAATATGAACTTGACATCCATCATTTTAACATCACTGAAACTTTAAACAAAAGCAACAAAACAAAGTTGCAGTTTTCAGATATCCAGTATCTTCAAGCATTTGATAAAGAGAAGGTTTTCTTCATTAGATATCTTTCATCATCTTCATCCATTCTTCTTTTACATTATCCACCTTGCTTGCCTACTTTCTTTCCAATTTGCCACATTATAAACAGATGTCTTTGTAACACAGAATTCTTTAACTGCTTTGTTACAACTTGGTACTACACACCAGAAATCATCATGTCTAATCACTCTGACCTAAAAACAGCTCTGAAGATCCAGTTCATCTACAGGTGTGCTGGGGAGACCAAAGGTCCATCTAGCTTACCCAGCACCTCTTCTCCCATGGAATGCAACAGGGGATGGCTAGGGAGGTAAATAACAAGGCAGAGCCACCTCCAGCCATCTGCTTGTTGAGGACATCTTGAGCCATCAGAGGGGTCTTCGCAAAGCCACCAAAGAATTTTCTTCCATGAACTTGTTCAGTTATTTTTCAACTAAGATTTCACAACATTGTGGCAAACAATATCTACGCTCTCTGTGAAACAACCATTTCCTAGAGCAAGTCATACCATACATGACTATCAATTTCTACTGTATCATTTCCTCATCGCTTCTTTCACTGTGAAGGTGCTCTTTCATATGCTTCCTCTTTAACGACTGAAAAACTGAACATTGAGGTCATCATGAATCATGCAACTGAGACAAAGACAACATTATGTGTAAAACTGAAAGTAAGAGGAATTCTTCATTCTTTAGAATTTACAAATACACAAGACTGACATTTCTTAACAAAAACTTTATTTTTTGCAGTAAGAAAAACCCCCACACCTAACTATTTTGGTTATTTTGCAACACTGCTGTCTAAACATGGCTTGCCCCATGAGGTCTCAAAATAGTCTGAATAGCCTACACAGCAGCAGGTGTACATGAAGAAAAAAATACTATTCAAAATAAAGTTAATATATACCAGAGCTCTAGAAGCAGTCATGACAGGGGAAAGGTTGTGGAGCTGCAGTCAGATCAGAATGTCTGGAGAACACATGCTACCCCATAGTACCTTTAGGATAAGAAGTTACAACGTTTGAACTCCTCAGAAAACTTTACAGCTGATTTCTCAAGAAGTATTTTTCATAAAAACCATTTGCTTAATTTTAGAAAGCAACAGTAAGCAAGCAACTGAATAATGCACATTTAAACAGATGACATTTTCCAAAGTGCTTCGTCCATTAACACAATCCCACATTTGTTGCCCCGTTCAATTTTACACATTTTCATTTTAAATCAAACTTCCCTTTAAGTTTTCACGTTTGCCCAAACAGCTGCACTTCTCCCTGACTTTCAGTGCTTCCAGTGAAAAAGAACTTGAAAATTTATTTTTATTCTGAAGCTCCTAATGCAGCTGTCACCATCTTCACTATTCAATCGCTTTTTTAATACGCGGCACAAATAGGGCCTAGCAATCTTGCATGATTTTGCCAAATTGCAAAAAAGCACTTCCCCACAGGCTTTCCACAGGTTTGTTGAAGACTATTTAAAGTTTAAACACATGAAACTGATAATGAATTATTCATTTTTTTTTTCCTCCTGTATTTTTGACATGTCAAACCTAGGTCTTTCAAGAAAAATGCACAGCTTTCAGAATGCTTTTCTCTCTCCCAGTATTCACCAGTTCCTTCCTTTTCTTCCTTCAAGAGCTGAAACTGTTATGTGCTTCATAGCTGAAAGCTCAGTCAGATGAATGAAAGCATTTTGTTTGTCCCTCAGAGTTAGGCTTCAGTTTCTGGAACAGTCAATGTCACATAGACCACATTTGGAAGATTAAATTTTTGCAGATAAATAGACTGCTTTGTTTTAATGCAGACTTTGCGGAAGGGGACTGAATACATGAACATCTACCCTACTGAGACTCAGCATACAATTTTTGCTCATAATTTAGTCACCCAGATGATGTTAGTATTTTACTCCACTGATAAAGTGTTTGTTTTGTCATTTGAAACGCACTGTAGAAGACAAATAATTTTTAATTTTAAAAAAAAAAATCAACGTGTATGGCAACTTTGAAATGCAATTTGAAACAAAACACACTGTGCAGCAGTTACAATAATTTACTAGCACTATTTCTAGCATTTTGAAATTTGCATGTGAGTGCTCAGACTGGCGAACAGCATCACAATTCATTTAATGCACAGTAAAAAATTAGTTCATAAAACAGTGCAACAGGTAAGATGCCGAGTACAAGTTTATGCAATAATCTTTGAAAGACACTCACCTTCATACGAGTGCATTCAATGTTACACAGAGAACACATATGTGGAAATATTCTTGGAGATGTAGCATAGTAGTCATTCATCATTGACGGAGTGGGCAATCTTTTTATCTTCTGGGTATCAGACTGCAGAAATGCAGGAAGCCACGATGCTTTCACAATACCAAAAGGAGATCTAACCGGCCCCTCAGCCTGCGTCTGTACAGGTTTCTGTCCTGCTCCTGAGCCACTCTGGGCATTAGAACACTGGCTTGTCCCAGACTCATGCTGAATTCGGTCCTGCTGACTTAAAACTGCAAGAAGTTCAGGTGAAAAGGGTGGGTGGGTTATTGGTGGCATCACGTGCTGGGTCACAGACTGCTGGACAAGAGGCGGCATGGCAGGTGGCATCATGGGCTGTGTCAAGGGTGGCATTATAGGTGGCATCATGGGTAGCATGACAGGCGGTACTGCAGGCTGGGAAACAGATTTCACCACAGGGAGTCCAGGGGGTGTTGCACACAATCCAGACACCTTTCCTGGAGTCTCAGCTGGAAAAAATGGTCGAGTATTTGATGATTCATTCTGGAACCCCATTGGTTTTATTAAATCTTCAGCTGGAAACACTGGATTACAGGTCACGCTAGATGGTGGGACACCCATTGACATATTCTGCTCCCGTTGGAAGTCTTCCCTGTTCTCTCCGCTTGATGCTTCAGGATTATAGACATGTGCTTCGAGAGGTTCTTCAGTCAGCACTTCAGGATTATAAGGATGCACTTCAAGAGGATCTTCAGTGTAACCGTATTTGCTCGCGTGCCCATAATCAATCACTTTACTCTTGACTGCTGCACCACTCGTACCACCAACCGTTTCTTCTGCTCTGCTCTGAGAATGTAAACCAGATAAAGAATGACCCATCTTACGAATCCGTATTTCTCTCAAGATTAGCGGCATGTTTTCAGGAGTTAACTGATCATCCGGATAGCGACTGAGTTCCTCCAAATCTTCATTAGACAGCCCGAAACTCGCTAAAATACTGGAAGCGCTTTCTGGTGTGTAGCGGTTCTGGGCATTTGAATTCTGCTCTGTGATCCGTGCTGAGGTAGATGGCTTTTGCCCAGTTGTTCCAGCAGAGCACGGGCTGTTATCCCAGTGACTTGTGCGTGGTTCTCCCTTCTGCTCCTGGTGTATGTTCGTCTTTGCTTTTACCTGCCTTGGATCAGCCCTGTGCAGAGTTACCCGAACATTTATCCTCTGTGAACCCGTCCACTGAAACGTTTCCTGTCCCGAAAATCTTTGTGACATTCCTTGAGGTGTTCCAGGCGCAGGCTTTCTCTGAAGACCTGCTGCACCTCCTCCCCTAAAGGATCCTGGAGGCTTTGTGCCAGATGGATTAGGTCCTCTCGGCCTCTGAGGTAAAGTTCCTCTAGGGCTAAACATTGTGCTTTTCAGAAATGCTTGATTTAACCAAGCATAAGGAGGTGCAGAACTGTTGGTAGCAACTGAGGTCAATTGCTGAAGAGCCAACTGTGTCTTAATTTGTGCAAGCTGTAAAGGAGGAGGGCCCAACAGAAGTGGGCTTGCAATGCCAAGGTTCAAGGAATTCACAAGTGGTGCGAAACTTTCCAAGAATAACACAAAGCTGAAAGTTAAAAGACAAGTATTAGATTATTTTATCTTTTCACCTACTTTACACAGTGGATTCTATAACCGGTGAGAAAAACAACTGAAGTCACAAAACAGTACTTTGATGACAGTTTAAATGGTATTTTAGATTTTGAAATTCTGTTGAACAAAAATATTTTCTTCCACTGCATAAAATCTTAATATGCAGTGAACAGGTAACAGAAAATTAAGTAAATGAGCTTTACCCAACAAGTTCAATGTCACAAACAACGTACCTACTGATAATACACTTTCAACAGTATTTTCTAAAACTTGCTGTTTCAATTCTTAATGACAACATAGTTTGGACTTATTTACAATTAGAATTATTTTATGAGCAATAAGCCAAAACATTAAAACTCTCTCCTAATGTTTATGAGATATGAATTGTAAGTGAAAACATTATGTAGAGAATTCAAAACAGTTACAAGTTGGATGTCAAGTCACTGTGGAATTGATCTGAAGACAGCAGAACAGTTTTCAGGAGGGTTACGCCCATGGTCACTCTCATGAGTAAACTACTATACCCTGAAAGTATTCAAAGGGTGTGACAATATTTGAATTTTGTGGTTCGCAAATTTCCATTTCCCAGATTTTAAAGGCAAGATTTTATATTGAAACAACTTTAAACAGAAAGGTGTAAAATCATACAGAAACTGAAACCATCTACATACAAGCATTAAAAAAATAAGCACAATGGCAATGGAAACTGCCAGCTTTTATTTCAGCTGCAAACACTAAGAATTCAATCCTGTACGGCAGTAAAAGAATGTACAAATACAGGTAGAATAAGACAAAGTGATGTTCACACTAACAAAAAATGAAATGCCACAGACTTTTGGAAATATGTTCTTGTAGCATACTCAAAGCAAGGTGCCTCACATGCCCAGCTCTGTCTGCACTCCAGAATCGCAGAATCAGCACAGACAGAAGGATCCCAAGAAGTCCTCACTCCATCCCTTGTCAGTCTGCCGTCTCTCAAAACTGGATAACCTCCTGTTTTCATTCTTCTTGCAGCAGTACATTAGGTCTGATTGAGTTTTATTAGCAGATTTTCACTAAGCATAACTTTAATAAGCATTGCAGACATTCCTAGTTGTTTCTGAATTTGCATGCTGTATTTCTGCAGTGTTGAGGTTCTTGTCTCATCAACACTAACTCCATCACAGGTTTTGTTTTCAAATCTCACTTAATTTGACTCGAAACAAAGTTTTTCAAGTAAATGGAGGTGCCTCTCTCATGCTTGTCTGTAAGGACTTAAATTCTGAAGCTTGACAACCACAACTCAAAAAATAAGTCACATGCAGCTATAGCTTGGGAGAGGTAAGCCCTGTACAAGCTGCAGGAGACTCAGATTTTACAGATTAATTCCTGTAACTTGTTACTATGAGTATGTTAAGCATTCTTTTTAAGTTCTCTTAGCAATTATTTAATTGTAACTGAAATCAGTCCAAGAAGAAACAGTAGCTACAGAAACATTTATCCTATCTCTTCTTTATTACAAAAACATAGGAAGCCATAATAAAAAGATTCCCACCAGACAACCATCCCAGAATTCCAGCCTCCTATGCAGGACTCATTACCCAATATGCCTCCTGCCTCAACAAATTAAATCAGATTTAAATGGTAACTGCGTGTTAGGCCAAGTTTCAAAACAGACTATTAAGCAAACAGCCACAAAATAATCTCTTGCCTTTCAGTTTTGCTTCTCTCTGGAACTCTCATCACTCAGGGGCAAAAAAACCTCTCGGCACATTAATTTGGAAAGTAGCTGGAAAGAGAACAGTATCAAAGCCACCCATAGCAAGAACAAGCATGAATATATTAGTAGAGCACAAGTTAAAAATAAACACGCTGGCTTGCGAACTGAACATTAATTCAGCGGACTGGGAATCTCCCACGGTATCTATTCAGGAGCAAACCAGAATTTCAGTGGGAAGAACTTTTACCACTCAATTGGAGATTTCCAGGCAGTGCAGACCACCCAATCACCAGCACACCGTGACCAGTATCCTGAGCAAATGCCGCAAGTCGTATGCTTTTACAAACCTCTTCTCAGAGCTGGCACACCAACAGCCCAGTCACATCTCAGAACCAGCAGGTAGAAAAAGCCAACCAACCTATTGCACGACGAGGCCCGTAGCAGAATGCCACAATGAGATGCCTTCTGTTTCACAACAATTTTTAAAGCCATCGTGGCAGTAAACTCTTAAGGTACACAGTCCTGTTCACCAGGGAATACAGGTATATACTCACTTTATGCCAAAGTGTGCTACTGGAATAATCTATTTGAAAGCAAACCAGATTAAATTTCTTTTGCTTTTCAGTGAATATCCAAAACTAAAATTGAAGATAACTTACACATACTTACACTTTGTTTTAGCAACAGTACTCCAAAATGAAGAAAAAACATCTACCATTTTGGATACCAAAAACATAACCTTACTGAAGAAGTCAAATCCTGTGTTAAATAGTAACCAGACCGTGCCTACAAGTTAATGTACTTTCTCCTAAGTCCTGAAACTTTCTTCAGTTAACAGACTAAAGGTTGTCATGTTATTTTTACCTGACGTTAATTATGCAATATAGTGAAATAGAGACTTTTCCCAGAATCAACAAACAAAATGGTGCAATCTGTTCAGGACATGCTAATACTGGGCCTGCTAACTTACCCTCCAAAAAAGGTAAAAAACAAACAAACAGTCTCAGGTGTGGATGCTCCTTAACAAACAGGACCATGAGAGCTACTTTCTCAGCCACTGTGATGTTGGAAGACACACACCAAGGACAGTCTCTTCAGCTAAACAGAAGAGACATGGCACTAGCATTTAAAACTACCTTCCTGGGTCATGAAAATAAAAGAACAGATACTAAGAATTTATCTCTTAAAGGAAAACTATTAGGTTCTCCATCAACATTAATAATTTAAGAAATACAAAAGACAGTTTTGTGATTTCTGTGATCAAAAGGCTAGTTCATGAAAGAATTCCAAACAAAAGCATGCAGTAACCTTAAAGCCAAGGTTTTAAAAGAAATCCATATTTGTGCTGTACAGCTCTTAATGACTCTGAAACTATCTGCAGTGAGACCACCAAGGACTTTACTCGGACCCACAAGAACGCAAATATATTTGAGCACATCTAAGACATTAGTTTCCTCACTGCCTGGCCCTGTCTACATCTGAAGTCGTAGGAAATAGAGGCAAAACATCTAAACTTCATTCCTCCCCATGGAAGTTGTATGCTCAAATTCTCTTCTGTGTTGCACAGCAGCAAGTGTGCAGTGAAGCCTTAATCAGCTGACTCTCATGACTGACCTTTTCAAAAAGAAATGCTGGAAATGACAGTTGAAAGATAAAGTGATGCCAAGGTTAAGCTAACAATGGTCTGGACATTTAAGGCTAGATTCTCACCTTCCTATTCAAAAGAAGCTTTGTTTGGAGTTTGTCTGTGATCCTCTAGACAGCTTTTTCTGGTGCGGTGACATCCTGACTAGTCTTACAGCAGTGACCATGCGCCCTGCTGATACTTCATCATAAGCAAATGAAAAATAAGTGGAATTCCCCAAAGACCATTGTGCTTACCCGACTCCTGGAAAAGTTAGTCCTTGAAACTTAAAATTTCAGAGTATCACAGAAAAGCCAAATTATACCTTTCTTGCTTTCTGTTCAACTTCACCAGTCCATTTTGCCAAGCTTCCCAATACAGATGAATAAATGAAAAGTTCTGGCTACTTGCATACACACTGGAGAGTGTTAACGGCTACGTTTGTTCACATGGTGAGTAAGGGATGATCTTGCCCCTTCCCGGTGCCAGAATAAGCTTTCACCCTCTCTCCCTATAACCTTCCTCCCTTCCCACAGGTCCAGCTGCCTGCATTTCAAGGATCCACGGTCCGACTCTGGTGCAGCCCAGCTACACAACCTTGGCCAGGCTGCTGAGATAACTACTAGAGTTGCAGGGAAGAGTTCTGATAAAGCCTGTAGAGAGTTAAAAAAAGACAGGGGGACATGATTACAGGCAAGACGTACAGATGCCATTTGCAGTTGAAGGATTCAATAGTAAAGACATCAACTGAGAATCTTAAAAAAAAAAATCCTAAAGGAAAAAGAAAAGGGAGGCAGTGTTGACGGGTGGATGACATCAGTGTATGACAGCAACCGAACAACACTGAGGAGCCCTTTCAGGGAGCAGCAAGGCCCTCTCTTCCAGATGCCCATCTAGTCAGCAAATACCCTTTGGTTGTCCTGCTGGGAGCAGTGAGCATGCTAATGCTTAGACTAGCAGTCTGGTAAATCCTACCAAGCTCAGTACATGTTTAGCAACAAATAATTGTTTTGCATCTTTAAAGTCTCTCCAGCCTACTTGCAGAACCCCTCTGTGTAAGGCTAAAGCTACCCAACTAAAGCGACCCAAAGAGGGATGTCAACAAAGCTTAACATTCACTAAACCAATCTGGAGGCAAGCCAATAAAAACATGCAGAAAACTCCTGTCTCTTACAGGTACAGAAATTAACAAAAGCAGTAGGTACTAGCAGATTTGAAGCAAATACGAAAAAAAGTCCCACAAGAGGAAAAAAGGAAACGTAGCACTGACCAGCAATACTGCCGAGTTCAAACTCTTAGTGTTCAAGATGAAATAAAAATGTTACCTCTATCTTGAAGCTGTACTGTTTCAGTGGTCCACTGTCTATCAACAAAAACAACACAAAAGCAATACAAAAATCAATCACAAACAAAACGGGAGGCTTAAATTACAGGTTTGGCAATGAGACCTCATAAGAACGAGGAAGCTACTTTCTCCAGTCACAAGAGAATGTGTTACCCGATTTGTCTCTATAAATGGTACTGAATTTTCTGGATATGTGCTAATTGCAGAGCTGTCAAGTAAAGATTGCATTTCAATATAATGACACATTGGGAACCCAGGCACACTGCAGACACCAGTACTATGGCTAATCAAATATTCATCCACAGCCAACATTTTTAGGCCACAAAAATGGCAAACCTGGGAACCCCAGAAGGATCACAGTGTTTTCACTGACAGCAATATGACTTCAAATGTGCAGAAGGCTGAGGACGGCATCAGCCAAGCACTCACATGCTCCCTCCCCAGCAGGACAGGGAGAGGAAAAGTGATAAAGCTCATGGTATGAGATAGAGACGGTATGAAAAGTGAAATGGGGAGAGCCAAGCGAAGGCTACCACTCACCACCTCCCGCAGGCAGACCAGTGCCCAGCCAGGCTCCAACCAGCAACCACCTTGGAAGCCAAAAGCCTCCTCTTTCTTCCTCCACCCTGCTTATACAGCGGAGCATAACTTTACACGGTATGGAAGAACCTTTTGGTGGATTTGGGTTGGCTGTCCCAGCTGTGGCCCCTCCCAGCCTCTTGCCCACACCAGCCTACTCTCAGGAGTGCAGGGGGACAGAGCAGGAAAAAGAAAAAGCCTGGACACTGTTCAAGCACTATCCAGAAGCAGCCAAAACACTGGTGAGAGTCCAACCAGTTAACTCCACCCCAGCCAGAGCCAGAACAAAATGATAACTACTTCACACAATCTGAAGAGTAAAGCATAGGTTAGCACCAAGGCACCAACAGAAGGAAAATAAACTAAAGCAAGCCATACCCAGAACACCTTGATCTCCTTGGAAGTCCAGCTCAGTAGGACATAAAGCATTAAACTGCATCTAAATCAGACCCCTCCATTCCTGCTGGTCCAACTACATCTGAAGAAGCAACATCAATTCCAGACCTCAAGTGTGAGAAATTCAAGTTTGATGTTAAGTCAGACTTCTCCCCTAGAAAAATCAAATTAATTACACCCATTAGGACAGCTTGAAAATAACCAAACCAGACGTTTTCTTCCTTGCTTTCCTTCAAATCTACAAAAAAAACCTTATTAAATAGACTACTTCCATTTGAAACAAATATAATTTTATTATGTGCATCCTATTACATGCCTTATCAATACCAAACAAGCACCTCCCAAAAAACCAAAATTAACTGACAGAACAAATTCAAGAACAGGACTGTGGGAATCTGAAGCACTAACTTGTAATTTACTCCTATATTTTCATCTTTGGCAGTATTGAAAAAAAAAAAAAGTCCTAGGGCTTGAGCAGGCCACTGTTAAAAGACAGTTAACTAAGATGTTTATCACTGCCTGGCTACAAAAGCAACTACTGAATGCTCCCCCTCCTTGCGGTCAGTAATAATTGTTCTTGCTGCCGAGGCTGAATTCAGTGACAGAGAACAACCGCACCATTTCCTATCTTCAAAACTACACAGGCACCACCAGACAGGTCAGAGCACTCCAATTCAAGCAACTGCCTTTGAGTTCTGCCCCACTGCTAACTCCAGTGAAAACTGGAATTGAGCTCCATGTGTGAGAGTATATAAACTCATTACGTAAACTTGATGCGCAAAATGAGCAAGTCAGTGAGCTAAACATAAAACTGACATTGTTAAGCATTAGTAAGACGCTGGCAAAAACCACTACTACTTTAAATATAAAAGCACCTAGAAAAAAAGGAAGCTAAAGTTCCCTAAATGTAAACAAAATACAATATATACTTATGTGGTGGGCTGACCCCAGCCAGCAGCCAAGCACTCGGCCACTTGCTCACTCCCACCACCTCCCCAACCCAGCTGGACAGGAAGAGAATAGGAAGAGCAAAAGCAAGAAAAGCCCATGGGTTAAAATAAATACAGTCTGACAGTCTTTAAACACCACTCCAGAAGCAGGGAGGAAACAACCATGAGCAAAGCAAAGGCAGTCAGTCACTCGCCTCCTTCTACTGGCAGATGAATGCTCAGAGCCAGGCTCAAAAAACACAGGACCTTGGAAGACAAAACCACCCTTTTCTTCTTCTTCTACCACAGTTTTTATTGCCAAGAAGTACACAGTATGGAACATCTTTTGGCCAATTTAGGTTGGCTGTTCCAGCTGTGTCCCCTCTCAGCCTCTTGCCTACCCCCAGCCTGCTTCTTGGGGAAGAGAAGCAGGGAAGAAAGCCTTGATGCTGTGCAAGCACTGCCCAGCAATAGCAAAAAAACCGGTGCTTACCTACACTGGTTTAGCCACACGTCCAAAACACAGCACCACGCTCCATCCCAGCCAGAGCCAGTACCACTTAATTCAGTGAAATATTCCCAAACCCTGGAGGTGGTCTCAGGTCTCCCCAGGGTTTTTCTGCCCAAGGCTCCCAGAGAGGCTGTGCTCCCTGGCTGTGGTGCAGAGCACGCTCTTCGCAGCTGGTCCTATCTGCGTGGCCCAAGGGCAGCCACACCAACTGTCTCCTGTTCAAAGCACTGCTGCAAGGCTCCACTTGAAAGACTTCTCCTTTCGAGTTACTCAACAAAGAGGACATGCAAGCTGACTGCAACCCAGAACACACATTCTCCAGAAACCTGCAACACCTAGAAAAGCTGCTGCATTCTTTTGTTAGCTGGTGGGGACATGGCTGTTATATTATTGACCATATCCATAGGGATGTGACAACGTCCATCCTTCCACTTCAGCCCCAAGAACTGGATCTCTCTTACAGGTCCTTCGTCTCACTTTATTATGCAGCAAAACCAGCCTTCGGAAGGATATGGATTATTCTTTTCCCTTTTCAAACACTTCCTCCAATGTGTTGCCCAACAAAATGATGTTGTCAGTGTATGGTGGGTGTTCAGGGTCTCCACCCTGTTCCAGTGCTGCCTGTATCAGTCCACAGTATCTGCCTGGTCAGAGACAAAGCCACCCTATTCCTGGACAGAGCATTAACTATCTGACTCTTGCTATAGCAGACCAGATGTCCCTTCATCAAGATCAGGAGGAGAGGCACCCTCAGTCCTTCTACTGCATCTGGGGAATTGCTTGACATCAAACAGAACAGTAAGCCTCCTAGATGTATGCTTTTTAGCTGTTTTCCCCCACAATTCACAAACGCACTATCTAGGTCTGAGATGGCACACCACACCACTTCCACACGTGGTCCTCACAGCTGCACAGATGGAATCAGTAGAAACGTGACATGTGCCTGCATGTCCCTTTCCCCTGGACTGGGAAAGGTTGACTCTATGGCATCCTTCACAGCTGAGACTCCAGCCCGTCGGAGCGAGGAGGAAGAGATTCTCTTCGAATCATTGGCTGTGGAGAAACTGTCCCGCCAGCTCCAGTGCCTTGATATCTCCGGCCGGCCCACCATTACCCAGGCGCTGCTGTACAACACCAGCATGTCCAAAAGTAACCTCTGACACAGCCCCTGTGCACTGGATGTTGTCCGGATCTCTGGAAACCTGGCTGCTGTCCATGTCGCTGCAAATCATATCTACTGCTTCCTTCAGATAACAGACAAGGTGGTGCACTTGCCTCTGTAGTCAACTAGATCATCTTTGAAAGGATACCCCACCTTCAACAAGAGATGCCTGCCTTGAGTCTCTGGTTTAGCCACAGTGTCCATTTGTATACCCTCAGATCCAGGGTCCCTCCAGTTCCTTTGAGGGTGCTGAATGCAGGCCTGATAAGTGTAGGCCAGGTCCCAGAACTTCATTAGAAGCAGCTCTTTCTTTTTGACATACACAAGGCATCCCTCCTTCAGGGAGTCTTCCATTTCAGCAGGATTATATGCCTGTTCAGGCAAAAAATGCCAGGCTATCGGAGGTGAAAGCGGCTCTTCCAAGTTCTTCCACACCCTGTGCCACCCAGGAGCCAGCTGCCTTAGGGCATGTTCCTGCCTGCCATCCCCAGCCACGTGGTTACTGGAGGATTCACCAAGATATGAATTGGGATCAGTGCCTGATGAGTGCCTATCAGAGGCGGCAGCATGTGTGGGCACTGGTATAATCACTGCCACATTACAAATAACAGTCAAAATCAAAACCAGGTTCATAGTACACACCACTATGAATCTTCCAGTTATGCCAAGATGTTCAAGAATCTGAGGGGTCATAGCAACAAGGTTGGCAGGATCTGTCCCAGAGGAGAGAAGGAAGGTGTAATTGCTGTTTGTCTCCAGGGGATAGTTCCAGAGTACTGGGACGACAGCAACAGAGAGGCCAAATACCAGACCAGGCTCAAAGCACTGCTTTTATCATAGGTTTCCCATGCAAAACAAAACAACACAGTAAACAGCAAAGTCTGAAAGCTGCCATTTCAAAGCCCTACAGCTAACCAGCAATAAACTCAGTCTAGCATACTCCAATCAAATGTGTCGTTATATCTCGATCCCCCTCATGCCCTTCACTGAGCTCCAAAAAGGACTGTGGTGTGTCAATGCCAGTCAGCAACCAAACACCCACAGAGCCACTCACCACTACTCCCCACCCCAGCAGGACGGGGGAAGAAAAGAAGCACAAAAGTGAGAAAACAAGCACAAAAGTGAGAAAACTCAGGGCTTGAGACAAGGACAATCTAGCAGGTGAGGGGGCGAAAAAACACAAAACCAAAGGCAATTATTACTCACCACCTCCCACAGGCAGGCCAGTGCCCAGCCATGCTCCAAGCAACGGTCACCTTAGAAGCCAAAAATACCCTTTTCTTCTTCTTTTACCCCAGGTTTTTGCTGCTGAACACGACATTACATGGTATGGAATCTCCCTTTAGCCAACCCAGGTCACAGCTGTGTACCCTTCTTACCTCTTTCCTATTCTCATGGATGCAGGAGGGAAAACCTTGAACTGTGCAACCACTATTCAGCATCACATAAAACACTGATGTGTGACCAACACTGGTTTAGCCACAAATCCAAAACACAGCTCACAGGCTGCTATGAAGACACATAACTCCATTCCAGCCAGAGCCAGTACTGATCAGTAACAGAATGCACTAAAATATTCTGAAAAGACTACACACACACAAAAAAAAAAAAAAAAAAAAATCAGCAGAAGTCTTTCAGCAAGTAATTCTTAAAACAAGACCACAAAGTGCATTTCAGCACCTTCATGGAATATTAGCCGCAGAAATCTATTGGTCTTTTTCAATTTTCACCTTCCATGTAAAACTTTAGAGCATCTGTTTAGTAAGTACGTTTATATGCATGCAACAGCTCCAAGGTATAGGGAGCTCTGCACACACGATGTTGAGATGCACCCAAAAGCATTGCGGGCAAATACTAATACTTCTGCCTAAAAGTTACTAAAGAAAAAAATCCCCCAACTCCACTCAGAATACTTAAATTGACAGCAAAGAAGAAAAAAAAAATTATTTACCTTCAAATAAGAAACACTGAAAAAAAAGGTCTCAATGTTCTTCCCGTTCTATAAACTGAAGAGTTCCTTGTTTGGTAAGGACTAACATGAGGCACAGGCTTTCACTGAGCTCAGCCCCAAAACCAAACTGCAAGATACTTGGGAGCCAGAAGGGAAGAAAAGGAATCCAGCAGTATAGCAGGGAGCAGCAAGTTTTGTAACCACTTCGAACCCCACCCTTGGATAAACATCACTCATTTATATCAATTGTCATAGAAGTTGGAGAAGAGATCTGTCTAGTCCCTTATGACCTCCACCCTTCAAACCAGCACGATTGTTCTGACAGATGATTTTTTAACTCAGAAAAAACTGCAATTAATGATATTTTTTGTCCTTGAGGAGTGCCTTGTCAATAGCAAAAATAATTACCTCACTTTTACATCCACCCTCTTGAAGACCTCAGAACACAGTTATAATTTAATGTTCTAAATGTCTAGTGAATAATCACATCCCAGGGAGAAGGGCCTAAACCAAAACCAAATGCACATTTCAACATCAACTCTGTGCTATAAACAAGGATGGATAATACTGGTTTTTTGTAAAAACACAATACATTTTAATTAGTTAATTAAATACTTTTAAAAATAATCATATAGAAAATTAAGTTTTCAAAAATTAACAACCTTTATCACATTACTGTATTAAAATAATTATAATATAATATAAAGCAATATGTGTTTAAGTTTCAAAAAAAAAGGTCAGATCTCCAAATACATGAAGTTTCTGGGTAAGTACTATAAACCAGATTATGCTACTGTGCAAAAACGCTTTGCCTTGAGTGAAAAGAATTTTTGTTGCTGTTTCACTTCTTTTGACCAATTCAGATGAACTACTATGACTTCAAAGTCAAGAAGCCAGTTGCATAAGGGAAGAAACGAGAAAGCTGCCTTTCTACCCCCAACAGAGAAGTATGAGGTGCCAGAAGCTGTTATCTACACTCTGAGCTCTCAAAGGATGCGACGATGAAAACCAACCTCTCCAGTTAACCAGAGTGAATATTACTTCATTCAACGGCCAGCTTTAAAACCAAAACCACTACTCCCAAACTGCCAGATAGCTTTGTTTCAATGTAATATGCTAAATTTGTGGATTTTAATTAAAGGTTTGAGCTTCCACCGAAACACAGCTGGACAGAGACACAACATCGGCAAGAATCGGGAAGCAAACGGTGCGTTTCCCTAACTTAAGAAACGTGTAAAAGCTGAGATTAAGCACACGTTGTACTAGCAAACTCGTTAAATCAATGCAGGCACTGTCGGCGTGCCAAGGCTCCGGCTGCAATGCAGATAAGCGTTCTGCTGCTCTTCAAGAGCGCCTGTTTGCTCACCTGCCTTTCGCACTGCAAGGAACTGGAGCCGGACGCGGGGCGGCTGGGGCAGGGCATGTCCCCGTGTGCCCGCAGCGCCCGGCAGGCGGGGAAACCCGCTCCGTGCCCACCGCTCCGTGCCCACCGCCGCTCCACAGCACTGCGCTACCCAACGCTGCCGCCGCGCTCGCTGAACACCAACACCCCCCTCCCGGGTAGCATAAATAAATAAATAAATGAATAAAGGGGCGGCAGCCGCTCGCCCAAACGCGCTGCAGCGCCCATTCCCAGCCGCAGCACCCCGTTACCAACCGGCTGCGCTGAGGCGCCCCGCAGCAAGCCGGGCAGAAAGGCGCCGAGGCCGTTACACCGCGTCCGTCCGTCCACCCCCCCCACACACACAGGGGTCCGGTAGGCGAGCGGTGCCAGGCCTGAGTGGGAAACTGACGGAGGGCGCCGACCCCGCAGCCTGCGGCATCAGCCCCGGCCGCCCTCCCCCCGCCGCCATTTTGTGCGTCCCCCTCAGCCCCCGCTGCGCCACACAGGGGCGGGGGGCGGCCGGCGCCGAGCTCCTCCCTCCGGCGGGGCGTAGCCGAGCCGCACTGCTCACAGCCGCCCTTCGCTTCGCTTCACTCTGCCGCTCCTCCCCGCGGACCGCTCTGCGTCGCGTCTAGCGCCGAACCGAGCGGAGGCAGGCTTGCAGCGCACCGGCCACCTCCGCCGCGGCCGCGGAGATGCAGCCCCGAGGCGTGAGACAACGGACACTGCGCCTGCGCGCCGACGGGCGGAGCGGAGCTCGGCAAACGTCGCGGGGGGGGGGGGGGGGGGGGGGGGAGCGGGTCGTAAAAATTCGTCCGGGCTGCCCATACTCGCCATGGCAACCGCGCGGCTTGGGCTTGGTTACTGCGCTGGCGCCACCCGGTGGTCAAATTCAGGTACTGCACGTGCGAGGCGCCACCCGGCTGCCCGTAATTGCCGTGGCGACCGCGCGGCTTCGAAGGGGTGGGGGGGGAAGCGCATGCGCAGAAGGCGGCGGGTCGCTGCGCAGGCGCAATGAGCCCCCCGAGGGCGGCTGCCCTGCTGTGGGCACCGCACCCGCAGAGCGCACGTGCAGGCGCCCGCCCGGGCCCGCGGGCGGGGGGACTGCGCATGCGCCTCCCGTGGCCGGGGGGGGCAACTGCCGTTGCCGCAGAGCATGCTGGAGATTACCCTACATAAGGGCTGCTGCCGCCGTTATTCCTTTACATTGGAGGGGGTGGCTGGAGTTTTTTTCATGTTTCTGTTTGCATCCCGTCTCTTTGGACATCATTGTTTCCCTCTGTTCCTCGTAGACATGCTGTTGTTTGCTCTCTTGTGCCCTGTGTCTATTATCAGCCTTCATCGTTCTCATTGCTTTCCTCTCCTTGTTCTGCTGAAAGCCCAGTGTCGCCTGTGGTGTGGCCACTGGGCTCTGCAGCACCCCAAAGCCAACACGCGGGCATCTGCCCTTCCTACCCTGCCTGCTGCTGGTTGTTGACCTGCATCTTGAATTAAAGAATAAAGCCAGGTATGACTTAGCAAATGTAGCCTGACTGACCACAAACAGGGGCCTGCAACCCCTGCAGGGCTACGATAAGGGACAAGACAAGAAGGTAGGGAGTAATCCTGAGACCAGCACAATGTTATCTTATCTCTGACAAATGGGGGGCCCAAAGGTATGTTAATGAGTTACTGGAAGGATATCTTGAAGCAGTAAAACAGTCATGTCAACCTTGCTGGGAGATAGGGGATTCAAAGAAGGAACCCAGCTGTCTTGAGAAGTCGATCATCCCAAAAGGTGAAAAGTGCACAGCGAGGAAGACATATGGCCTTCATCCCGAGACCCTGGCCCATGACCACCAGGAAGCACTGTGCATGAGCAGCTGGGAGGAATTAAAGGCGGAGACTCATTATAATAAAGACTGCCCTTTTGGGGACAAGTTATGAATATGTATAGGCGCCTTATGAATAGGGAATACTTCATTGTATAAGTTCAAGAGAAATGTCTCAGGTGGCACGCACATTTGGAGGAGCGATCCCCTGTGCGTCCAGCGCTGCAATAAAGGATACCTGCTTAATAGTCATCCCGGCTATTGAGTCCTGATTTCATCTTTCACGGCATCAACCCACTGAAACGGGAGATGAGGGCACTGAGCAGCCATCCTCCCCTGCCCCAGCCTACCTCAGCAAGACCACGAGCTTCTGGAATTGTCATGTCAGGTGGCTCCCACCTTATTTCTCCAGCATACGTTCAGCCTTGGGCACAGCCCCAGCTGAATGTGTGGATTCTTTCTGCAGTGTTCCTCTTCAAGGTGTCCTAGGCTTGACTGGGAGGCAGTAGCTGGCCCAGTTTTCCAGTGGAAACTAGCACAGAGCTTAAAATGTTGAGGTGCTGACTCAGGGGTTGCCCATGCTGCTGTCTGGAATTATGTTTCCTTTTAGAGCAGCACCATCAATACCTGGTACCTCCAACCAGCTTACTTCCCTCTGGGGGTACAGTGAGTCAGTGTCCCCAAATGCAGTCTTCCCCCATTAGCTATGGTTTGCAGTGCCAGTGCTGACCTGGAGAGAAAAATCTAAAGAGCTCTGTCACCTTGGGTGGCCCTACAAGGTTTTGGCACAGGGAGCTTCTGCTCTCGGCTCCTTCCCACTCGTGCCCGTGCGGCACCTTCGCAGAGTCACAGGCTTCTCTCTGAGGAGACAGAAGCTGCCTTTAAGAGCTGCCACACTATTTCCTGAAAATACCAAAGTGGATGCCAAAACTACCCACAGAGTCAGCCAGAAACACTGCTGCTGCGTCGCTGTGACTGCCCCCAAAGCACATATGGTATAAAGCAGGCCTGTGACCAGCTTTACCCTAAACCACACCATTCGCTTGCATGGTGGAGCGTATTTAGGAGCTGCTGAAAGCGCTGCATCTTGCTGCAAACGTGGCAGACAGCAGGCACCCACTCAGCTTCTTTTTTAGCAGAGTGGGAGTGGGCTGAGCAGTGCCGGTGGACTGGCTGCCGTGCAGATCTGTCCAGCTGTACTGCTTTGAAGTTGCTTGGGCGCTTGTCTCCCTCGTGTTTGAGATCCCGCAGATGCTTTCCATACATCCAGCAAAAAATGATTCACTGGGGCTGGATTTTCTGACAAAGCTGGGCTGACACAGAAATAGCTTGCTGGTCTTTGTCTCCAAACCTGTTTCAGTTCCTCTCCAGCACATCACAATCTTGGAAACTCTAGTAACCCTTAAAAGTTAAGACTTCCACATATTCTTGGCTTTTGAAACATGCTTAGAGACATCTAGTCTTGCAACCCGTGACTTCTGTAAACCACAGGCATTCCTTACTCCCACCACAGCACAGTAAGGGAAAGTAAGAAGCTAGGATCGTTTTGGAGAGTTGGAGGCTATATTTCCTAGACTTCTGAATCAAACTTACAGATAAATTACGAGTTATGTGCCTGTGTCTGTTTTGCAATTTTTGGGCCAGCCCAAAAATCTTGCCTAACAAAGTACTCAGGAAGGGAAAATCTGTTGTAAACTAAAAGACAGGATCAGCTTTTATGTTGAGACCATGGGACTTTGATAGAGTTAACTGTGGTTTTAGGAGCAGCCCAAGGGTGGACTCTGCCCAGCACCTGCTGTGGAGACTTTAACATCTTGTTGGGAAAGAATCATTTGGGTCAAAGGCTTTATAAAAGAAAGATGAGTCCTCTGCCTACATGGAGCTTGAATGCCATCTTGTTCCCATTGCTAGTGGTCTGTGGCACTGCCCTGACAGTTGTAAAACATAGCAGTGAAAATAAATAATTAAATTTGAGTCAAAACGCGCTAAGGTCCAGGTGCAGAGAAGGCTGGAATCACATCCACAGTCTCATTTGCTAAATATCCAGTAGCAATTACAGCAGCGCTGTCTTAAAAGGCATCGTTAAGACGGTAAAATTAAACAAATTAAGGACTAAGACCTTTGGGAATGTAAACATTTAGGCTGCTTGTGAAACCTGATCTATCCGACATATCCTGGGCACGATCTCTGGTTACGTGATGTGAGACTGGAGCCCCAGCAGCTCTGCTGTGGGAGTGGGGTTCGGCACCTGGAGGACCTGTTTGCTACAGGACTCTGCCTCATTTGTTGCAAAACATGGGAGATGCAAAGGGCATGAGGCGAGGGGATTGAAATAAAAGTCTTACAGTTTCATAAGAGCCTCAGCCAGAATCAGGTCTTAACCTTGCTCCTGTGAAGAAATCCCCATGGGATGTTGGATAGTCCTCTTAATCCAGCTCATTTTAGGTGTTTACTGGTTCTTTGCCAAACTTTTTTTGCTCCTGACTCAGTTCCAGGCGTGATGTAGAGTGCTCAGAGCCACAGCTGAAGCTACGAAGCTGCTCTTTGCAAATGCAATGCTAAGTAGCCCAAGGCCAGGCCTCGCTCTTGGAAATGTTTTGGTCATTTTAACCATAAAATTACATGGTTGACAAGCATATAATTTTTTTTTCTGAATATTTAAAACACAGACAAGGGATCTTGCTCTTTCTAAAGGTGCTTAGTAATCCCAAACTGTCTTTAGCCTCTTAGCTCTTAGACGTGCTACCCTGGGTCAAACTAAGGTCCTCACAAGAAATTTATACATGACCAAAGCACAAAACCTGCTGCCAGAACAACTCCGGGAGATGCCAGAGAACTCACCCCAGCAGCTCAGCATGCAGGAGAGATGGGTCTGCAGCAGCAGTAACCAAAGTCCCCTCTCCAGTGCTGGCCCTGAAGCTCATCACAAACCACAAACCACCCTGTATTTCACGAGGGCTGTGGGGGTGCAGGGAGAAGACCTTTGGGGTGTAGCCAGAAAGCGAGAAGAGACAATTGTTCAGATCTGCAATCCATTTTCAGGTCAGGTCATTGAAGCCTCACGCTGAGACAGTTGTTGCTGGGGAGCAGGCACACGTGTAATGCAGGGTGCTGGCTACATCTTGTAGAAGAGATGTAAATCGTGGAGTTGGGAAGGAGCCAACGCAGCCAGTGTCTCCTTATGCGAAGGACTTCACTCAGACAGGTTTTTGGCTGCTTGACAAAATTATTTGGCTCCTGGCTGCTCTCTCATCCCCATCGTATTGTCAAGCCTTGCCCAAAGTCTGTGTTTTCCATCCGATCTGGTCCCTCTCCAGGCTGCCCAGGCTGACGGGTATTAATAGTCCTTTAGGCTGTGAACTCTGGGACCTGGCTGATGGCTGCAGAGCCCCGCATACTCTTTGCCTGACACATCGGTATCTGGCAACTGTCCCCGCTCCGCGTGACAGTGTGGGTTGTCTCAGCCCGCAGCCAGGTCTAGGAATGGATTGGACACAATTAACTGATTGCCCAGTCTTTCTGTCCAGTGTGTGGGGCTATGGGGGGCAGTGGGAATTCAGGCATTGGCCCTACAGAAGAGACAGAGCAGGTCTGCCACTTCCCTCCGAAGCACCCTGGGTGAATCTCTTGCCATTACACCATGTAGGAAAGGTGTGTCACACCCCCCAAAAAAGTGGGGAGAGCCAGGTGTGGGGTTGGAGGAGTGGGAGAGCTGCAGCCTTGGATACACAGTCATATTATGACTTGGTGAGTTTGGATCATTTTCTGTACCACCACAATCACCCAAGGAGTGCTCCTGTTGATCACAGCAACAAGGAGGTCACTGTTAATGGATACTGCACACCTTGGAGCTGCGAAAGCCCCAGGTGACAGGGGAAGCCCATGTTGAGGAGCCCTGCACCTCCCACTGATTTGTCAGCTCTTGGTCTTGCTGTGGCTGAGGCCAGAGGTGGCCGTGCTCTGCGTTTAGAAGAGCTGAACTTGGGACCATGCCTCCCCAGACCCTGCAACCCCATTTTCCTCATCACCTGTGGGACCAACTCCCTAGATGTCCCAGGAGAAGAGCCTGCAGACCCTGGAATCATGCCAGATCCGTGCCCCACTGTGCCATCCTCCTCTGGGGTGAAGGGGGCACCAGGACATCCCCCTCATGCACACCCCCCTTGCAGCTTCCTCAGGTCCCTGCACTCTCCCTGCTGAACAGAAACACCCACAAAAAGCTGCAAAAATGACCACAGATTCTCCTGCCTCAGAACAAAAAAACCCAACAACTTGCTTGCCCTCAAAGCACATCCTGTTTGACTGCAAGTGGGGACTTAACAGATGTTTTAAAAGCAGCTTCAAAAGGACCGGAGCGGTGGCAGCGCAGCCCTGTCCCTCTGTCAGGGGGCGTTTATGGATGCTGGAGATTGAAGGTGGTGTTTGTCCGCTGTGCTTCCCTCTGCAGCTGCCTGCCCCAGCCCCTGCAGCTGCTGCTCTCTACAGGGATGGAGCTGGGCTTTACTGGGGGAATTAGGTTTCCTTCACGCTCTGCTGGCACATCCATCCCCGTTGGAGCCGCCGGCCGGAGCTGGGAGCTCTCCCGGCAGATGGTGCCTCTGAGCCGGCAGAGCTGCAGCCGGGCAGGGATCCTGCACAGCTCCGGGCTGGCTACTTTAGGGACTGCCTTCCCAGCCAGGCATCCCTGGGCTTGAAATTACCGCTCACCCCCTCGCCGGGACTGCCCCTTAAAGATCCATTTTTGCCATGACTGTACGTGCGCAGCCTGTCTTCTCCTGCCGCAGGTGCTCTGCTCGGTTTGGATGCTGAGCTTCAAAAAAAATCTCAGGAGAGTGAGTTTTAATGCTCAATGTAAAGGGTGGTAAAGCGAGGCAAGGCCTGGGGAGGTGGGATGGACTCAGGGCTGCATCGCGGCAACGAGATGGTGAGCCCACAGAGGAAGCCACGCACGTAAATGAGGCTGTCGGAATAAAATGAGAATATTGCGCTTGGCAAGATTGAAAGGCAGCTTTGGAATGGGAGTCGTGACTCGCAGCGGCACGGGGCAGGGCAGGACAATCTCTCAGGGATCCCAGCTGTGGTGATACCCCCTCTGCTTCTCTCCCCAAGGAATGAAATTCCTTTCCCAGGAATGAAATGGAGGTGAACAGGGATGGCGCCCTCAACAGAGGAGCAAAGCATGGCACCCTGCCCCTTCTCACAGCCAGCTCCTCAGTGGGTCCTTCTGGCCCTTGCCTGTGCAGGGGGACAGGGGGGCACAACCCCAGCGTGGCAGCAGCTCTGCCCACCAGTGCTGGGGCTGCTGGAAACCTCCGGAAAGCAACCTCTTACTCAGGCTGTTTCCTGCAAAGCTCAAGGAAGAGCTGACCCAGAAACCCTCCGCTTTGCTGCACGCAGCATCCTTCACGTTTGAGTCCTCTGCCAACAGAGGATTGCCTCTCGGTCCTGCCCCAGCTGCTGGGGACGAGGACATGGAGGAGCCACCACCTCCCCATCGTCTGCTCCTCCTCCCCTAGGCTTTGCTTTCTGCTCCCGGGTTCCTGGCTGCACCCTCGCCAGCCAGAGCCTTGGGGCTGGAGCAGGGACGTGTGTCAAAGCACCTCCCATGGTCGCTCAGTTAATTTATTAATTCAACAGCAAGGCCTGACAAGGGTGACATTTTAGCTGCTGCGGCACGGCACGGAGCAGGCGTGAGGAACCCCGGGGACTCGCCGTGCTCCTCCTCCCTGTTGTACCCAGGCCGTGTGTCACCCCCTCGCCCCAGATGGTTGCCGCCAGCCCCTGGGGAAGGTGGGGGGCTTCGCTGCGTGATGCCGGCGCCGAGGCTGGAGATAGCCTCCGGCCACCTGCCCGTGCCTCCAACCAGCTCGGGGGCATGCCCGCAGCTCCCGGGATGTGTCCCCACCGGGATGCTTTACAGACGGCTGAGCTGATGCACGGCTCCTCAGCTGGGGCACTGGGAGCCAGGCTGCTGGGAGGACAGGGAGTCCTGCTGCTGGCAGTCTCCCAACGTGGTCCCACCAGGCTTAAAATTCACAGCAACTGATGGAGCTTGAGACTGCTGAGCTCCGGGACTGCGTCCTGCTCCTGCCCAAGTCCCTTTCCCTGCCCCGAGCTGCATTTAACACAGAGTGGGGGGCACAACAAGGACCATAGGCAAGTCAGCATCCCCTCTGTGCCACCTCTCATGGCACCCCTGCCCAGCAGGACGCGTCACCCCTGCCCTCCCCATGTGGGGTGAGCAGTGATGCTGCTGGTGGGGGGGGCGTATCCCACTGGGCCCTTGGTGCAGGAGAGCAGTTTGGGAGGAGAAGAGATTTTTCTGGGGCTGGGAGGCGGTTGTCAGAGTTTGAAGTGACCTGTGGACAGAAATGGGTGAAAAAAACAGAAAATGCCCAATGTCCCACTCCCCAGCACAAACTCTCCCCTCCCAGTCCAAAGGGCTCTGGAATTTCCTCCTCTGGCTCCAAAATGGGACCCAGACGGGGCACTTTGGGTGCCACCAGTACCCCCAAACCAGCGTAAATCCACCCCAAAATGGCAGCAATATGGGTGGGAAAGGGGGAGAGAAGGGATGGAAAGGGGCATACAGGCACAGATGAGGAGACACGGACGGGCGTGGGGTTGGTGGGATGAGCGTTGGAAGATGGGGCTGGTTAAATTGAAGGGCACGTGCTCTCCAGTGTCCCAGCTGAGGACAGGGCAGGGGACATGCAGCCCTGTGTCCCTGGTGGGGACAGAGCAGGGGGACGTGCAGCCCCATGTCCCTGTCCCCACAGAGGCATCCCCGTGGCTGGGACCACATAGGGTGCCAAGGGAGGCAATGTTTGACATTCCCCCGTTGGCAGCTGGGGCCAGGGCAGTGTGTAACAACACGTCGGTGGCATTCTTGGGCACTCGATGGCCTTCACTGACCTTGCGGGGCTGCTCTCACCCGTCCTGTTAACCCCACAGGATCTGGAGCTGAGGGCAGGGCTGTGCCCACTTGCACCATTACTCGGGTCCATGCCAGGACCTCTTGTACCCCAAAGTGACCCAGGGCCCCCCAAAATGCTGTCCCCAACAGCTCAGGTCCTCACCCTGCCTGTGCACGGGGGCTCCATGGGCATCCCTGCGCCCCCAAAAGCCAAAGGGGATCCACAGCTGGGGGTCAGGGAGGGGGCAACTGCAAATCCACCGGAGCTGGGGGGCTCCTTGTGGTGATACCATGGTGCAGGGCCAGACCCATGCTGCCACCAGGGAAACTCCTGGCTCCTGCGCTCAGGGAAGTCTCCCATTACAGGTGGTAAGGACAAATGTCCCCACACCCCAGCGACATCCCATGCTGCCCCCCTGGAGCCATTCCTGCTACCTCAGAACAGGGCTGGCCCAAGTCTGCTGCCCCTCCATGTGCCAGCAGATGCCCGGCAGCATCCCCAGACCTCCACCAACATCTCCCACACCCCAAAACCCACATGGGCAAGACCTGAGGCTTCATCCCCTTGTGCCAGGGGGGTGCCCAGCACCTCCCTGAATCAGGCCCTTTGGCCACGGGCTATTTTTATCCTGTCTGGTGGCAGACCCTGGTCTTCAGCCATACAAGGAGCAGTCAGCCGCTCCAGAGTGGTAATTTGTCCCCAGGGTGCCACATTTCAGGTCGCCCAAGTGGATGGCAGTGACGGGGGTATTTGTCACGTCGGCAGAGCAACCTCCTCGTCTTACATCCCTGGCTGGACGCTGCAGACATCCCACTCGCCTCTTGGGGACACCTTGTGATGTTTGTCCCCTGATACCTCGCCCCTATTTCTCAACTTGCCCCGAATTAGCACCTGGTGATGAGCAGGTTCCCGACGGATGAGAGCACACTGTTAGAAATAGCTTGCCACTCCAGCCATCGACGCCATCGACGCCATCAACGGGAGCGTGGTGGCCACGGGGCTGGTGCAACGATCCAGATGCTGGGCTGGGGGACAAGGGGAGGGCTGGATCTACCAGCCCTGGATCCGTCCCTCCCTTGTCCCCCAGCCCAGCTGATTGTGTTTTGTTCGGTACTGCACGTCCCCATCCGTGGGGGAAAGCTAAGTGACATGCCCAGGGACATCCTGGACACCAGTGGCAGAGGCACTGTCCCTGTGCCGAGACAGGGGGGGGGTCTGGGCATTGCACATGCACATGGGGGCAAACCTGAAGGCTGGCACAAGCCAGGGGGGCTCAGCCCCGTGGGGGTCCCTGGACCACACAGCATCCCTTGGCTGACCTCCAAACCCTGTATTCCCCAGCATGGACGCTCCTGCTGGGGGGGGTCCTCGTTTCCTCACAGCATAGGGGCTGGGGGGCCCAAGGGCACGGGGACCCCCTGCAGGCTGCCACCCCTCTCCCTTTTAGCAAAATCCCAGCCCAGAGGGTGGGAGTTTGGGGTCACCCCAATGGGTGAGAGGAGATTTCGGCACACCTCCTGCTGTGGGGCTCCCCAGAGGGATGCACCCCCATCCCGTGGGCACCCTCCTGCCAGAGCCCCCCCACGGCTGCGGGTTGGACCCCCATCCCTGTGCCGGGGAGTGGGGCTGCTTCTATCCCCCAGCTCCTCCATACCCCGGTGCGGGACCCGGGGGCGGCGAGTGGGGCTGGGGCCACCGAGGGGCTGGGAAAGGCTCACACACGCTCCCCCCCACCAAACCCACCCTGCGCAGGGACCGGCAGCCGGGCGTGGGGACCCCCGGGGGGC
>NW_015090793.1:15127046-15127256 GCF_001431845.1 Calidris pugnax
CACCCTCCCGCCCAACCAGGCTCGGAGCTGGGCGGGGGGTGGGCGGGGACGCGTGGCAGGGTTGGCCAATGGGATACCAGGTCTTGTTAGGGCGGGGCGGAGGGCGTGTCCTCGCCGCGCGGGGCTGCGGGGGGCGGGCGACGGCGGGGTCCGGCGGCGGCGGTGGCAGCGGAGGGCGGGCGCCCACGGAGCGATACTGGCCTGGCCTGG
>NW_015090793.1:15127748-15149056 GCF_001431845.1 Calidris pugnax
CACCCTCCCGCCCAACCAGGCTCGGAGCTGGGCGGGGGGTGGGCGGGGACGCGTGGCAGGGTTGGCCAATGGGATACCAGGTCTTGTTAGGGCGGGGCGGAGGGCGTGTCCTCGCCGCGCGGGGCTGCGGGGGGCGGGCGACGGCGGGGTCCGGCGGCGGCGGTGGCAGCGGAGGGCGGGCGCCCACGGAGCGATACTGGCCCGGCCTGGCCGGCAGGTACGTGGGAAGGGAGGGGGGCTCCGGGTCGAGCCTGGTGCGCGGGCCCGACCTGGCCCCGGCAGCCCGTCGGTCTCTCGGGGCAAGCACCGGGGGGGGTCTGGGTCTGGTGGGCCTCCGGCGGGCGCAGGCCGGGTAGGCCCCGGCCCGGCTTGAATTAAAGCCCCGCTGGGCGACGCTCGCAGGCCTCGGCCTGGCCCCGGCTGCGCCTCGCACCTCTCTCAGTGCAACCACGAGGCGCCGGCAGCCCTCGTCTGGGGAGCGCCGGGGGTGCGGCCTCGCTCCCGCATGTGGCCGGCGGGGAGAACTGGGGCAGGGATGAAGGAGCGCACCTCGAGTCTCTTCAGCGGGTTGCAGGTGCCGCCTTTTACTGGGGGAGCTCCCTCCCCCGGGACACGCAGGCCGGGTAAAGCCAGAGACTGGGAAGCACGGGGCTCAGGCTGCTGGAGGAGCTCCTTCTATGGAAAGTGAGGCGGGTGTGGAGGAGACCCGGGAGCAGGTATTCAACCAGGCGTCCTGGTCGGAGAGACTGGCAGAAGGCCGTCCTGGCTGGTTTCACCAGAGAAACCAGCACTGGTGACTGGGGCTCTGCCAGACTCCATCTGGGCGCTCTCCCACTGCCCTGCCGCTCATCCTTTCCTGGCCTCTCAGCACCCTTCGGCAGCAGGCTCCAGCAACAGTCCTCAGGCTCCTCTCTGCGTGGGCCACACTGTCTGCCCGTGGGGTGAGGTGAGGGAAGTGTGTCACAGACGCTGCTGACCCACTGTGCAGGGAGGGGATGCGTTCAGCAAAGCCGTGGGGTGGGGGCAGACCGGCTTCTCCCTGCTAAGCCTGCTCTCGCCCACTCAGACAGCACGATCTCCACTCCAGCAGACCGTGCAGGGGATGGGCACAGTGGTCCTGCACGCTGCTGTTGCTCCCGAGAGACCTCCCCAGCCCAGAGGCAGGTGGCACAATGTGCTGTCTTTGCAGATGGCAGTGACTGGAAAGTGGTTTCTCAAATTTACCTAAAAAACTAGACCAGCCTGCGCTGCAGGGGCTTGGAATGCAGCACATGGGTGGGTTTGGGCTAGGAGGAGATTGCCCTCCCCAGCCCAGGTTGGCCTGCCCCCACCAGCTATGTTTATGGGGGACGGGATGGGGCAGCAGTAGGCTCAGTGTGGTGTAGCTGGCTCCTGGCTTGTGCCCTTCAGATATTTTGTTACGTGCCGGCTCTTCAGGTTTCAGCCTGGCGTGCAGTGACAAGTCAGATATTGCTACAGGAGCGTCTTGGCCAGGTAGGAAAACTTCTCTCTGCATCTGACGCAGTGACTGCTTGACGGGATGCACGCTGGAGTCTGTGTCGCTTTGGAGTGTGGTTGATCTGGATCCTTGTTCCTCTGTTAGCCTTGGCCATAGAGGCTACAGAAAAAGACTGCCTCAAGTCCTCACTGCTGTTTGTTTGGTTCCTAATAGCCTGAGACAAAAATGCGTGTTACAGTCTTGCATTGAAAACATCCATGTTTCCTTTCTGTGCAAAGAAGTCTGCAGTTCTTCCCTCTGGAGAGCTCCTGGACGACAAGTTGATGGGACAGCCCCTTTCCAGGCTGAGTAAGGAAGAGCCAGGCATGTGTACATGCTGTATCTAAGATGCACACATGTTCTTGCAGGATTCCCCACTACTTATTTGAGACAGGCAGAAAGCGCCAGCTGTACGCAGGTGCACAGTGTATCCAAGGGCTCTGTTAGAGGGATCTGGACTTTCATGGAAAGTTTCAGGCTTTTGTTCTAGAAAGCGAACAGCCAAGGGGGAAAACAGGCTTGTTCCCTTGAAGCAGGAGTTTGTTTCCCCCTTGCAGCTGGCCACAGGACTGTGACGCGAGACCCTTGGCTGTTCACCTCTGGGTCATCCATCACCGCTGCACTGGCCAGTCTGTGGCACCCTGGGGACCTCAATGGTGCAAGGACAGCGTCCATCTCCGGAGCTGGAGCTGTCATCGCACCGGCCTTTACACCAGTGTTAATTTGATCCATGCCGGTGTTGTAAGCAGCTGAAATCCAGGCTGTTGAAAGCCAGCTGCCAGCCAGCCTGGCCAGCACCCGTTCTCATTTGGTGTTGACAGGGCGTGTTTTGTCGGGTTTTGGTGGCCTGGAGGACAGTGCTGAGCCCCGGCAGACTGCGTCTGTCCAAGGGAGGGAGCAGCAAGAGCCAGCGTGGTCCAGCTGCCGAGGTGTAGACCTGAGCTTCTGAAATGTGTGTCAAATCACCACATCTGCCTTAGCCCTCTTGGCCTCTCTTTGCTTTGCTTCCCCATCCCTGCTGAGAGTGAAAGCGATGGTGTGGAGGGCAGACATCCAGTGCTAGAATGGGCGAAGCCTGTGAGCTGCCTGGAAAGGTACCTCCATGTCGGGCCTCCATCACAAACGGAGATAAAGCTGCTCCTGCAAATCTGGAGAGCCCTGGCGAAGCGTTCTGTTTGCTTCCTTAGTCTCAGTTTCCAGCTGTTGTGCTGTAGAAGTTGCACCACTGGCTTTCTGTACTCTCCGTTCTCTCTGCCCACATCCAGTCAGATAGGGAACACTGTCCCTGCCTTGCCCCGTGGATGTCCCTGTGCGGGAAGCCTGTGGTGCCTCTGTGGGGAGAGCATCTCCTGGCTGTGATCAGGAGGTTTCCCCTCCCAGAGCAGAAGTGGCTGCCGCTGCCTGGAGACTTGGAAGACGCTGCTTGGTGGATGTTCTGTTTGGAAGCCCTTAAAATTTCAGTTATCAGGTCCTTTAAAGAAATTACAGAATATTGCTGCTCATGGGCTCATGCGTGGTGTTGGCTGGCCATATCACTGCTGCAGTGTACTGTAGCGTTAATCCTGGTGAGCAGCAGGACCTGGTTTTGAGTTGTGAAGTGCAGAACGTGTTGTCTTTGCCTGAGATTTAAAAGTAGCTCAATGAAGAGCAGTGTTTGGGATGAATTTGAAATTAGGTTTTTTAGCATTTCTTGGACACAGCTCAAGAGTGGTGTTTGACGTTTCTAGTGCTTTCAAAATGACAGGGGATCTGGCGGCACTTCATTTTGTGCCTGAGCAAAGTGGGGGATTGTTCTTGTGGATGCAGATTAAAATAGTGCAGGATGAGATTATCCCCCAGATCGGAGATGGAAATAGGATGCAGTTCCTCAGCAACTGAGATAAATGGAAAGCTCCACATCTGCTGCAGGCTGCGAGCAGGGACTGGCACACCCCCTGAATAGCCCAGACGGTGTGAGAAGGGAGTACCAGGAGTCCAGCCTAACATTAGAAGTCCAGACTAACCAGGAAAACTTAACGCCCTGTAATTACAGAGGGCTGAAGACAGCAGGGAGCAGTGGGTGACTCCCCCAGGTCTGCAGCAGCTCGCCAGCTCAGCGCTTCAGCGTCGGTGGTAGGGAATAAAACCTGAAGCGCCAGTATAATAGGAAGGAGAAGCCTGGGGAAAAAATACTTGAAAGACGTCAGGGTGGTGATAGAGCGTGGGCTGGGCTGGAGCCGGGTTGCAGCTGTGCAGAAAAAGCCAGACCCAGTCACGCTGGGTTCCCCGGTGAGACCCAGCTGGAAGCAAAGCCCAGGGAACATCGCAAGTGCCATGCAGGGCAGCTGGCAACGCTCACGGCTACTGGAAAAGTCTACACGGCTGGGAGATAAAAAGTGCAGCTTGGGACTCTGAAGTGCAGAGGCCTTATCTGCAAACGGAGATTAGAGCAAGGTAATCTCTACGTTTACTGCGTGAGGCACAGGTGGGCAGGAGGAGAAGCTCGTGGAAGGAGTGAGGGTGTTGGAAGTGGGGCTGAATCTGTGGAGTCCAAAAAGTACCTGTGCAAGCTGGAATGTGAAAATCCACTCTCTTGGGAAATGAGGCTAATGAGCTGCCCTTCTCTAATTGCTGCTTCAGAGGAGTTGAGAGGTGGCCTGCAAAAGCATCCCGCCCTCTCCTCCCCTCCTTGCCCTGGCGCTGCCTGGGCACGGAGCAGTCCTGGGCTTCTGGTTGAGGACTTTAATCCAATTCACTCGGGCTCCAGTATGCGTCTTCTGTGGGAAGCATTTCTGCACTGGTTGAGGGGTAAAAATAGTGGGGCCTTTTTTTATGAATGCTCTACAAGTTGAAATTTGAGTGTTGTCAAACCCAAGGTGCAGCTGGGATGAGGGTGCAGCAGCTCTTGGGGATGCAGTACTAACCTCTCGCCTTCCCTCGTGGTGCCAGCCTTTGCAAAGCTCTAGCCATGCTCTGAAGCACTTGCAGGGCAGTTGGGAAGGAGAGGAGCCATGAAAGTGGACACAGAAAGAAGGGCTTGTGGTTTTTTTTTTTTCTTTCCTCAAGTCTGGGTTGCGCTGGGTGGGTTTTCCTGCTGAAAGACCAGCCCGTCTGCAAACACAATGATTCCCAAAGCTATTTTTAGAGCTGGGAGCCCTGGCTGGGCAGCCTCCTCCATCATGTAACCCGGCGCTCCCCGCTGAAGCAGCCTCCGCCGAGGTTTTGGCTCTGGCCGCGCCAGCCTGGGAGGGTAAGGAGGACCATATGTCCCTCCTCTTGAGCCAAGTGCACAGCTGTGCTCCATTCTCCCGTCTGGTGCTGACTTGTTAACTCTTTGGGGGCGAAGGGGAGGATTGTGGTTCATGCCATGCTTGGAGTAAGAAAGGGATGCTCTCATAGGGGCAGAAACCAGCCAGAAGTGGGACTTGTGAAGGGTCTTGCCTCCCAGGACTTCTTCACTCCTGCTGTGACTAACCCTGATTTGTTCTGCTGTGTATTATCCTCCTGAATTAGGTAAGGAAACAGTCTAATGGCCTGGAAAGAGCAGATAACCACGTGTGTAATTCTGGGATATTGAAGTGCGTTATCCAGATTATTAATAACTCGCCATGCCTTATGCTGCTCCCTCACAGGAGCCTGAAGCATTCCTGCATGTACACTATTCTTGTAGGACGGCTCATTCCGACCACAGTGCGATCTCGCTGTCTGCTGCCTCTTGTCCCTCTCCACCCAATGGACGGTGCCACAGGTCCCTGATTTGCTCAAGGTGGACATGCAGCAATGCCCGCCTGTTGTTCCCTCCACATGTGGCTAGCCACTGGAAAAATGCTTGCCTGCGAGATCACCTTGCTTCCCTGCCACTTCGACCACATTGCCCTGTGTTATCTCCTCCTCTGCATCAGACTCTCACCTCCTGTGCTCCTCTTGCAGCTACACCTTTGTGCTTGCTGTCCTCTCGCTCCTCTGTCTCAGCCTTATCTCTTTCAGGGTCAGCCACCCCTTTTTATACCACACCTGGGTGCTGCCTGCTCCAAGGAGTCCTTCCCCAACCTCCTCCAGAGCTCATCCACAAAGTTTCTGCCCTTCTTGCATCGAATGTCTCAAGGTGGTGACAAGGGAACCTTGCTTGTGCTCCGCTTTGTAATTCCAAGGAGCGGGATCCGAGTGGGACGAGGCAGCATGTCTGGCCTCACAGCTTCTGCGCTGAAGCAAGGGCAGCGTGTCTCACACTCACAATCCTTGTTGGGGTTTGCACCAGTGTGGTGCACACAAGGTGGGATGCAGCTGCAGAAGCGCAGGGAGGTGGGCACCTGTCTGCCGCTGCCAAAGGGATCAGGTGAAGGGCTGGGAGCAGAGGGAACAGGCCTGCCCCAGGCAGCTCTGAGCCACCACTGTGCCCGCTGACCCCTGCGTTGTGTCTCTTGCTGTTCCCCCTTGGCTTTGAAGGGCAGATGATGCTCACAGCCCTGCAGTGAGTTCTGCAGCAGGGCTGGATGATGCCCAGCCATGTGCTTGGACCACAGTGCCATCTGCGCGCAGCAGCACAGGGGCTAAGAGACACGTCCACACAGGAAGGTCCATCTCCTTTAGATGCCGTTGGCACTGAGATGGTGATGTGTTGGCATCTTCCTGCACAAGCCACACTGATTCGGTTGCCCTCGGATGTTTTGGTCACTTGCATCAATTTGCCTCGGTGACTATTTCCAGGCTAATGGACCCAGGACTGCCTGGACCCAGGACTGCACCACCCCAGCTGGTGTCAGGTCCCGTGAAATCTGTAGCCTTGAAACATCACGCCTTTAAGCATCACCCAAATACCAAGTGAAGGCTGAATTGCTGTTTCCCAGCTCACATTGTCCAGTACCTTTTTCCAAAGAAAACCTACTTTGCCAGGCTGCTGTTCCAGCCCCAGGCGAGTATGGGAGCATTAAGAATGATGAAGAGATGTTTGTAAAGACTAGCAGGGACCTCCCAGGCTGCCTCCCTGCCTTGCAGGCAGCCACAAGGTGTAGCTCATTGGGATTTGCTGTGCTCCAGCTCAGGATGTGGAGCTCACAGGAGGTGGTTTGTGTGCTCTGGATGTGTTTTCTTAGCTCTCAGTCCCCAGGTTGAAGATTACTTTTTTCCCTTTTTTTTTAAATCTACTTAATTTTCCAGGGGAAAGGAGAAATAAATCCAAGAAGCCTTCATTATAAGAAAGCATATTTTTAAAATTTATTTTAGTTTTAATGGACAGCCATGGTTTAGAGCATTAAGCCTGCTGCAGTGTCTCAGCAATATATCAAAATTACCCTGGCTCTGTGCGTACTTGGTAGAGCGTCAACAGGCTGATGGTTACAGCGCTGCTCTGGTGACTCAGATAAATAACACGCAGACCAAAACATACATTCAGCCTGGCTCAGGCAGACTGGAAAATGCACCCTTGGAAGGCACTTTTCCAAGCAGGGATGGCTCTGCACGGCTGGGGCTGCTGCGAGGGACTACTGGTGTGCTCCGAGTGCCGGCCAATAAGGGGAAACCATGACCTTGGGTCCTTTCAGACCCAGCTGTGAAAAATGGTAGATAAAAAACCACTTTGGTGTTTTGTTGTGGTTTTTTTATTATTATTATTCGTGTTTGGGCTACTGAAGGGGTACATCACATAGGTTTCTGCTGTGCTGTTGCTGTCTGCATGTACTGCCCCTGGTACCCGCTGCCCTTCGTGCTGTACCGGCCAGCACCGACAGGAGATTTGGGTGCCTGTCTCCCTGTTTGGTAAGTTTTTTCACCCGGTGTATTACCAGTGGACGTGCAGGCAGGAGCAGCCCCCTTCCAGGGACAAGCTTGCGGGGCAGTCGGCTGTCCCAGTGCCACGGAGCAGCCTGCCTCTCCTGCCTGCCACTTGCTGCCTGCTCTTTTTCCCAGCAAAGCACAGGGGCATCGCTCTGCAGAAGGGCTTCTCTCTCACTCTGTGATGCTTAAATGTCCGTGCTGGCCTCTCCGAGCTCCCTTTTTGCTTGGGGCTGTTCAGAAGCCTCTGGCTTCAGCAAGCAGGGGGTGGCTGTGGGTGAGGACTGTGGGGTGGCTCGGGAAGCTTTGGGATGGCTTAAATTTAACAAAAGAGGTGGGAACAGTGTGGTAGGGAAATGTGTGATAGCCACAGTGAAACAGCTTCCACCATGAACATGGGTGACTCTGAGTCTGCTGAGAGGGGCTGGGGATGGATCTTTGGACACCTATGTGTTTAAAAGAAGACATAAAGAAGGGGAAGAAAAAAAAAAAAAAAAAAAGAAAAATGGACCTGTTGGTGACAGAGTAAACAAGTGGCATTGACCATGACGTGGAGGTACAAATGCTTCCTGCGCTCTAATTTTGGCAAGCAGCAGGTCTGTTTACACAGCCCAGGGACTGCAGCAGATGGTGCATAGTGTGCCCGGGGCTGCGGGCAGAGGGGTCCCTTCCCAGGGGTCCTGGCCCTTTGTCTGCCCTGCTAGGGAACAGTGGAAGCCAAAATCAGGAAACGGAGCTTGGCTGGCATCCCCAGACCCTGCCTGCCCCACTGGATGTGGGAGCCCTTCGGTTTGCTCCTGGCACTGGAGTGGGACGTGTGGGTGACCAAGGGCCTGCGGGCTCTGCACAGATGTTGGGGTGCTTGGGGCTTCCCCACTGTTATGATACGTTTCTGCTGAGCTGCTGCCTTTGCTGCTCCCCTTCTGCCTGAAAAACCTGTCCTGCTGATGGGAACCATGATGAAAGTCCTACTGCTGCGTTATAAACCTGGGAGGGAAACTAGACACAAGCCATCCTTTCATGTCTCTGCTCCCAAACCACAGCACGTCGCCCTCGCCACGTCGGGCTGGCTGCCCTCCTCTGCCTCTCCTCCTCCCACGGCACCCACAGCTCCCCACGGCTGTGCCGTGGGTCCTGCGTCACCCACAGCAAACACTAGTGGAAAGCCCCCTTTGCTGTTCAGAAAGAGCTGCAAAGTTCTGCCGAGAGCCGGCACCATGGGAGCAAGGACTCTTTGCGGCCAAATTAGGGAGGAGTGTGGATGTGGGAGTCTGGGGGAGGGAGAGGAAACTTTTCTTTTTTTTTTTTTTTTTTTTTATAAAAAGCATAAAATTAAACATTGCAAACACCTTTCCTTCCCTGTTGTGCTGCTTTTCCAACGAAACTGTTTTCTGCAGTGGCGGGTATGGAGCTGCCAGACCAGCACAGGCACCTCGCTTTGTCTCTTGGCAGCAGCTGCCTGATCTACAGCAGGGGAGCAGGAGGGCTTTCGGTTTGACCCAGCACCAATCCTGCCCGTCTGCACAGAGGACGCAGCTCTAGATGTGGTACATAAGCTGTGAACCCCACCAGCTCCTCAAAACTTGTGTGTCCTTGAGCTCTGGGCTGTGCCTGTGCCAACGTCTGTGCTGGCAGCGAGAGAAGCGGGGAGGGAGGGAAGGAAAGCTCCCCCGTCCAAGCCTTCCATGCCTTTTTACTTGCTTTGCAGCTCTGTTCCCTTCCCGCCTGCCCTGCGACTCGCTCCTGCCAGGCTGGAGCTGTGGGCCGTCAATAAGTCTCGTTGATCACAGGAGAGCCGCTGTGTTGGCTTTGGCACGGTTCGATGTTTCCGTGCTTGGTTCGGAGCCTTTATTGCTCCTCTGCAGATAACAAAGGCGGCTTCAGTGCGGCCTCGTGCTGCGCCTCAGGACTGCAGGGAGCCCGAGGACCTTGCTGCTCTTCCTTTTCCCCTTTTTTCACCCTTTTTTTCTTTGCCCAGGAGCAGTTGTGTTAAAGCCGTGCTGCTCCTGGGGACCCAAGACTGTTGGTACACGAGGGCTGAGCGCCTTTGTTATTGACAGGGATGCTTTTCAGAGAGTAACATGTAACAGCTGTCACTTGTCTGTGCTTCAGATTCCTCCCCAAAATGAGAATGATCTCTTCGGCCCCTAGAGCAGGCAGCTTTTAAAGAGTAGTGTGGGATTCCTGCTCCCAGGTGATTGAAGTGGCTGCTGGGATGCAGATCTGACAGCAGCAGTGACCTGGGTGGAGACAGAAAAGACCAAGCTCTGGTGGGGATGTTGCTTGCTCTCACGGTCTTGTAGGGGCTTGTGGAGGCTCTGAGAGGTCATCTAATTTGTCTTTGTGTTCCTAAAGTAGGTACACCTGGATCACCCTGGTGCTCATCACTAGCTGTTCCCTGAGCCTTTTGAGAGAGGCTTGTCCCCCTGCAAAGGGTATTAGTTCCCGTCCTCACTCTCCCCTCCAGATCCAGTTTCTACTGCTGCAAAGACTGAGAACCCCTCTGTATCCACAAGGACAAAAGACTGATTTTTCTGCAACCTTCTTCCATACCTAAAGGGGAGTGGAATGGAATAGAATAGAATATTTCCATTAGAAGGGACCTACAATGTTTGTCTAGTCCAACTGGCTGTTGTGTGGGGCTCCCCAGCTTTCATCCTCCTCGAGACCAAACCAACCCACTCCTGCCATTCCAAGAAGTCATGTTTTCCAGCCCCTGCTCATGTGGGATGCTCTCTGATTCCTCCCTGTGTCCCGGTGCTGTGCTGGAGCTGGATGCAGTTCAGCGCTAGATGAAGTCTTTATCAGGGGAGAGTAAAACATACAGCTGGGATGTCATTATGTGGTGTTTGGATGTTTTGCAGCAGGGTTTTGATGGTCTTGGTCCACCTTTCACTATTCCGTCGCATTTTGCTATTGAATTATTGTCTCACCTGTCTGTCTGTGTGTGCTTCCCTCCCTCTGCTCCTGGGAGCCTCTCAGAAATGGAGGTTTGGGACTCCTTAAGCTTTGTCTTCCTTCAGGCTGTGCTACTGAGACTCTGAATGCCTGCTTTAGAAAAAGGCAGTCTTCATGTCGCAAACCAACAGGCTTTTGCGAAATGCCCTCTAAAAATAAAGAGGTTACAGCAGAGATAAAGGGACATGAACTGGCGTATGGATGTTCTGCCAAAAAAATTCAGTATCTTGAGGTAGGGGGCAATCTGCTTCTGTTGTGTTGGTATGACTGCAGTGATATCCCAGTTGTGGTCTTTTGATGTATTTTGTGGCAGATATAAAATAAATTTGATGGATGGACAGGGTTTGGGGTGCCGGTGCCTTTCCAAGTCCTGCTTACAACTTCTTGAGGAGCTGCCAGTCAGGTCAGCCCTTGGTCTAAGTCCAGACCAAGTATGTTCAGACTATGCTGATAGGTCAAGCCATGAAAAACATATGCTGCCACCTGCCATGGAGGTGGGGTGCTACTTCCAGCACTTTCAAGAAGTCAGGAATAGCACCGTGCCATGAGAAAAGCAGTGTGGAAGCAGCAGGTTCTTGTGCTGGAAGCCTGAGCTGTTACCCATCAGCATGGCCACTGGCAAGCACCCACCTGGGAGCTGGATGGCTGGCATGGGTTGGGGGACACAGGGTTCCCTGGCAGCTCCCTCACCCCAATATTTTTCTTCCCAGAGTCAGTAATGATGAATGGCTCTGACCTCGCCAGTACAACGGCGTCCAGTCCCAAATCCAAAGAGGACCAAGTAGTAAACGGCCACGATGAAAAGGAAAACAACCCCTTTGCAGAGTACATGTGGATGGAGAATGAAGAAGACTTCGACAGACAGGTAAGGACAGGAGGGTGGTTGCCAGCTCTGTGTTTCTGTGGCTAAAATTGACATGCAAGGGCAGAGGAGAGGAAAAGATGTCCTTTGATGGGCACCATGAAGTGTGTCTGAGTCACAGCTGGCGCAGGCCCTGCACGGAGATGGTGGCGCCCTGCTTGAGGGACGAGTCATCCTGTTTATATTGGATCTGCCTGTAAGGACATGGGATGGATGAAGTTGGGAAAAAAAAACTTACGATGCCTTTGATCCTCTCAGATCTTTCTGAGATGGACAGTGATGGCACAGTCATCTTCTGTGCTTTGCTGTGATAAAAGATACCTCCACTTCCCGCATGCTTAGCTGGAAGGAGAGGACCAGTATAAAAATCAGTGCTGGAAATTTGAGAGCATTTGTAGCCTAGCTATCTCAGCAATGAGTTCCTGCAGTTAGTACCTCTCGTATCGGGTAGAAGTCTCCATTTCAGTGAAATAGTCCCAAATACGCTGGGAGCAGCCAGACCACTTGGTAGGAGCCTTGGCCACTAGGTACTGTGTGGCCAGTTAAGCTCTCAAGAGCTTCCAGTAGATCATGGTGAGATTTGAACAGCTTTTGCTTGTGGAATAATGATGCGACTCCGAGCAGAAGGAGCAGCCACATAGTTTTCTCCTCATGCTTCTGCTTTGGGCCTCCGTCTAAATGCCAGGGCATCACGAGGCAGCAGGGAAGAACTCACTGGTCCCTCCTGCCATCATCTCAGTAGCTGGAGAGAAGTCAGACACCTTGAACTGGGTGAGGAAGGAGCATGCCCTGAGCTGTGCTGCGGGCAGAAACCCTGAACTCTCCTGGATGCTTGTCCCCTCCCTAAAACATCTTCACGAGTGTGGCCAAGCACTGGATTCTCATCACCGGGATGTCGGGAGACTGGCAGGGAGGCACTGCTGGAGCTGCAGGCAAGATGGACAGAGGGATTTCATGTCCCCACCGCACCCCTGGTCACCAAAGGAGGATTTCATCAGCTTTACTGGTGTTCTCAGCAGAAAATCTCCATATGGTAATACTTAAGTCTTGTTCCCACAGGAGGAAACTGCAGCCGCCCGCTGACAGTAGCTCCTGGTGAGTGTGCAGCAGCTGCCGTGTGCCACCCCACGTCACTTCAGCAATTGTTAGCGAGCTGTGACTCAAAGCTTTTGTTTTATTTAATGACGTGATTAGACAGCAGCTGGCCCCCACAAGCAGCTGTGCTGATGGAAATGTGCAAGATTAATTAGTTAATGTTTGTAAAGCGCTGTTCTGATTAAAAGCCTGATGAAGGCAAAGTGCAAAGCAAACCATACTGCAGCTCCATGCCAGAGGGAGTGTCCAGGGGTGGAGGAGCGAGGCAGAGAAAAGCACGTGCAGATGGAGAGGGGATGAAAATGAGGCCAAGATCTCAGGGCTTCCCTGTACTGGAAACTGTGTCACCAAGACACTCGCCCGTGTTTCCCTGCTCTGCCAGCCCTCACTCCTGGGCTTCAACTCCTTAATGATGCCCTGGTAGCTCAGCCCTTTGTCCGTCTCCTGGTGAAACGCTGCTCAGGGAAAAATGGTTCGTACAGAAGCTGAAGTAAGTCTTCAAGGGCTTTGAAGTCCATGTGTCTGCTGGTGGGGCGCCAGCTGGGATAGGGAGAGCTGTCCTGTGCCAGGACCTTTGTCTGTCAGAAGGCAGCACTCCTCGAAGAAGCCATCCTTGGGCTGGCATGGGTATTCATGGGATGCCATGCCTCTTGTTTGGCTCTGTTCTGCTCCTTGGCCAGAGTCTCTCCTGAGTGCCCCTGGGAGAGGATAGACACCAGTGATGGGGGCACAGGGTGGGGAACAGCAGGCATGTCCCTGTCAGTGGCAATGGTGGCTTCTGCTGCCTTCACATGTAAGCACCAGTGGCTTGGGGCTTCTGTAAGATCTTCACTTTCTCTTCCACCTTCCACAGCTTTCTGAAGCCACACTGCTTCCTTGGCCCCCTCCCCTCCTTCTTTCCCCACCCCCACAAGGGTTTCTGCCATCCAGGCACTGAGCAAGTGGAACGGGCAGGTGTTTTCAGAAACCCACAAGCTTCTTGGCACGGTCTTCCCTTATTTATGCTAGCGACGTTCCTTTTCCCATGGAGCCAGCACATCCCGGAGGGCAAAAAGGGAGTGGTGGGCTCTTGTGCTGAGAAGAAACTCTGCTGACAGCAGGTGAGGTTGGTGAAGGGCCTGGGGCAGGAGGTGACAAAGCTGTATTAAATACCACAGGAAGCCAAAGAGGAACGCTGAGCAAATACTAAACCCTTTCTCTCCTGGTTCAGGTTGTCACGATGTGGTGCTAAGGAGCTGATGGTTTCTGGCTAGAGGGGTAGCAGGTGGGTACAGGGCCGAGTGTGTCCAGGATGGATCTCCCCCTGCCTATACCCTGGTCCAGAACCCATGTCATCACTGCATCCCTGGCTCAGAGCCAGCACTGGCATTGGCCCCAGCATCATTGTCACCTGCTGGGGCAAGCCAGCAGTCCTGGGGCATTTCTTTTATTAATATCCTGTTTTGACATGCTACTGCTGCCCTGTGTTTTCAAGGACAGCCTCTGAAAACGCGGTTGAGGATAGTGATGGGATGGTTTGCTAGCAGTAAGGGGGATCTTCCCCTGGCCAGGCATGATTTCTAAGGCTGGTGGAGAGCAGCTCTCCAGCGGTTGAGGCTGAAGACAGTGTCCAAGGCTTGGTTACTGATGAGAAAGCTCATCACAAGGAGTGACAAGGAGGAGAAAAGGAGTTCCTTGTGAGGAAACTCCTCACAAGGAGTTTTCCTGGGTGTAATTAAAATGTAGTGGGGACTGGCTGTGGATAACCTGAAAGTGAGTAGTCCTGAGTGTTTACCAGGGTTACCTGCCAAGCTGTTTGTGATAGACAGGTCTCCGTAAACACCATGGTGGCACAGTGGGACCCCAGTAGCCCACCAATGGCAGGGGCTGCTGGCCCATCCCCAGCTCAGGAGCTGTGGTACGTGGTGCAGTGGGTTACAGAGCTCCCCTTTTGCCCCCAGGAAGCCAGTTTTGGTTGTAGTTTCTGCTCTCTTGTGAAACTGAAGGGTTTAAGCTTTTTGGAGCATTTTGTGATTCATGGATTCACTCAGCCCTCTTGGACTCAATAACAGCTGCTCAAAATCATGCTGTTTTCTGGCTGTCACCCCGTCTGCTTATTTTCTGGTGACCACGTGCCTGTTTAGCAGGAGGCCTCCAGCAGCATGGGCTGTGCAGCTCCCTGCCTCCCTTGCTTTGCCAGCGTCAGCATCCAGAGAAAAACAGCCTGGAAGGCGGGAGCAGCTGGTTAATGCAACACACTAATGGTACATCACTGCTTGAGGATAAGGACAGGACCCCTGGGTCCTCCTCCTGCCCATCCCTCCTGCCTCCGTTTGCCTGTACTCCCCTGCCTGAGCAGGTTTCTCCTCCAGGAGCCTGAGCCAGGTCCTGTGGCTTTCCTCGGCCTCGGGAGGAGTTTTCCAGCAGCAGAGATGTCGTCATCCGTGGTGCACTCACGGGAGCCGACTGCCACCCTGTGTTGGTGCCTGCAGAGCACAGGGCTGCCGAGCGGGCTGAGCACAGCCACGGTGTTTATCAGGAGAAGCAGGGGAAGCAAGAAAGCCAAATACAGGCTGGCAGAGCTACAGCATCGCTCCGTAGAAGAGGATCCACACAACCATGCACACCTCTAGCCCTGCTTCCCAGCTGTGATTTTATTAGCCGTCCTGTTCATTTTGCAGCAAGCTTCGCTGGAGCCTGGCAGCCTGAAATCCTGTGTGTGTGCTGATGCATCTGGACGTCCCGTAAATCCTGTCCCTTTCCCTTCTGGATTCGCCTGGTGCTGTGAGCTCACAGACAGCATCTCCCCACTCTGGGGGTCTTCAGCAGCCGGGACACGATGCCTGAGCACAGCTTTGCTCCACTCAAAAGTGCCAGTTTTTGTGCTCTTCCACTTCCTAGAGTTGGCTACAGGCAAGTCGACAAAGCTGGGTTCATCCAGGTTTGAAATATAGCTCTGGCTGTATTTTAGTGTTTCTGAGTCATGGACAGATACCAGGGTGAGGTAGTAGACACGTTGCAAGCTCTGCTTTTACCAGTTGGGAACAGTGTATGGAAAACACCAAGATGCATCGCTTGTTCCTGCAACTAACTGTATGTTTGGGCAGGTGGAAGAGGAGCTGCAGGAGCAGGAGTTTCTTGACCGCTGCTTCCAGGAGATGCTGGAGGAAGAAGACCAGGACTGGTTCATTCCATCGCGCGACCTGCCCCAGGGCATGGGGCAGCTGCAGCAGCAGCTGAACGGGCTCTCTGTTGGTGATGACCACAATTCAGAGGACATTCTGGTAAGGACCTCAGAGGACGTGCTGCGAGGTCTGGCGAAGAGCGGAGGACCTGTCCTGGGAAAGGGGGGTGGGTTTCCTTGGGGTTTTTCCTGAGTGGCAGTGGGGTGTCAGTGCAAGAGCTGGTACTGATGTACAGTGACAATGCATTTTGGAGTTTTCTGCAAGGATGCTCCATTTAGCCTTGTATCCTAAAGACAGAAGTATCCAGCTGTGCAGAACTTGCTCTCCGGAAGCTGTGGAAATGGGGCTCCCACTTGCACATGAGCCGGGCTGTGGTTCCAGAGCAAGCCAGGACCTTTCTTGCTTTTGGGGCAGAACTGAGGTGTCCTGGCAGGCTGGAGAGGTATGGGAGGCCAGGTCTGCTGTAGGGGTACTGAGTGGCCCAAGCCTATATAGATAATTAGTGTGGTGGAAACCTGCTGGGTGGCTCGGAAGAGCTGCTGTGTTGCAGAGCCCCTGTTTTCACCCCTGAAAGCAGGAATACGCTGCAGGGCTGTATGGAAAAGCACTGTGGGGGTTGTTCTGGTCTGGTCCTGCTGACTGTGCTCAGACAGAGCTGCTGTGGTCGGGGATAAAACAGCCGCTTGTACCTCACAGCCCATCCACGAGCAGCCCGGTGCCAAAGCAAGAACGGGGAGAGACAGAGACAGCAGATTCTCCCATGTTTCCCCCCAAAAAAAACTCAGCCTGGCAGTACATACTTTCATGCTGGCACTTGTTCAGCAGCATCTCAAATGCTGCGGGTGCCTGCAAGGACATGAGGGCCAGGGAGGATGCTTTGCATGTGTGAATGTCCATGGTGGCATCCTCAGCAAGCGGCTGGTGGGACAGGGCACCTCTGGGGGTGCGGGTCCATGGAGTGAGCGATGGTTGGCAGGAGGTGCCCAGCATTTGGACCGCTGATGGGCCCCCCCTTCCTCTTCTCTTCCAGAGCAAAAGCAACTTGAATCCAGATGCCAAGGAGTTTGTGCCCGGCGTGAAGTACTGACCATCAAGGCAGGCTTTGGAAAGACTGTGTCCCGGCTCCGGGGGAAGGTGGCGGGGGGGAAGGAGGGAGGGGATCAGCCCCCAGCTGGACTCTGCGCCGTAGCGGAGTTGCTGCAATGTGGCGAAATCTTGCTCTACGCTTCAAGTACCTTTTTTTTCATTTTTTTTTCCTCTCTCTTTTTTTTTTTTTTTCCCAAACTCTTTCTTTGTATCGTCTATCACCTTATTTTGGCAGTTTTTGCTTTGTAGGACTTGCGGCCCTTAGGTCTGTCCTCGAGGCCAGCACTCCCCCTGCTTCAGAGGCCCATTTTGATGCGTGCTTCAGACCTGCTAGTGGAAAAGTCATGTTTTCTTGTTTAAGTAGAATTTGTAGGGATCCCCCTGCTCACCTGCTCCCACCCTGGATGCAGTGAGCCTGGGCCAGGAGCCATGCTGGCTTTCCCTGTTTCCGTTAACCAGGATTTCTTTCACTAAAGGAAAGGTGAAGTGTAACAAGACTGTAAACCCTAAATTCCTCTAAGCAGCAGCCTGCCCAGCTCTCCAATAGGTGCTGAACACTAATTTACGTGCTTCTTTGCTGGTAGATAAGAGTCCTGACTGCTTAATCAGTTGTGGGAGCTCTTAGGGAAGACCAGACCCCCTCAGGCATCCATCCCAAGGGAAGGGCTGCTCCTACAAAACACCTTAAAGAATTTTCCCCCCAACTCTTGAGCTTATCCAGCACTACGGGCTGTGGCTCAGAAGCATCTGTACCTTCAGTTCTCATTGAAATAAATCCAAGAAAACTGAATAGAGCCCATTCTCAGCAGAGTGGAGCGGTGGGGAGTTGGTGTCAAGCAACCTTCCTAGGAAAGGAGGGGGATCCTTTGTCAGGATGAATCTGAGTCCCAAGGAGCACCCACAAACTTGGATAGAGAAGGTGATGGGCAGCATCTTTGTGCTGGTCCCTGCAGCCCCCTTTGCCAAGGCTCTGGTGGCAGATGGCATTCAAGGCAAAGCTGTTGGAACGGCTGTTGGTGAGCAGGATCCATGCGTCTGTCGGGTAAACTTGCTTTTGGGGGCCTCTTTCCCCATCGGTAGGAGCTGGTCAGGCTTCAGCTACCCAAACCATCAACCTGGGTGCTTCGGGTATTTTAAATCCTGTGCTTAGTGGGATCCTTTGGAGAGGCAGGGTCAGAAATCTGTATCCAAAGGAAGCAGAAGCTTCTCGGTGAGGGGCGTAGCCTAACAGTTTAAATAGTTATTGGCTCTAGTAACGTGGATGGGAGCTTTTTGCTCATCCGTGTAAATCTCACCTCCCGGGTACAGTTACTTCCAGTATTCCCTTTACTTAAACAGAGTAGTTAATGGAGGGGGATTACAGATCCCTGCGGGCTTTGCAGAGATGGAAGCTAATGGCCACTCAATAGCTGACAGCTCGGTCTGTCTCCATTAGCTCGGCACAACAAAGCTGAGCGAGGCAGCTCCTGCCGCCGGCGCCCATCGGCAAGCTCAGCAGGAGGGCCCGGGGTTATTGGACCACAAACACTAACGGGGAGCAGAGGTTTGAGCTGATTTAGCTCAGCTGCTCTCTGTACAGACCGTTCCGTAACTCAACAGATCTCCCCTCGCTGGCTGCGGGTCTTAAAACCAGCACTAAACCCTGACACTGCTGCAGCTGGAGCTGGCAGCCAGTTGAAGGTGCCCATCTTAAATATTGCTGCCCAGAGGTAGGGGTTGGTTTGGGGTGAATTCTCCTGTTTCCCGGTACAACCCGTGCCTTCAGCGCCTGTGTGGGCACGGGGAAGGGCAGCTGTATGCTGGGCAAACTTCTTTTGTAGCGGTAGTGCAGTTTCCCCACCACCACCACCACCCTTTCTCTGGTTTCCATTTGATTCCTTACCCAAAAAAACCACCCTCACCCTCTGATGTGCTGTAAATTTCAAACAATGCGTTATTAAAAATAAACTTTTTTTGGAACTGCGCGGTGCAGAAGTCTTGCCTGGAGAAGACCTAAGGTCATCATTTAACGCCAGCTCCTCTGATGTCAGTCCCAGCAGGAAGCTGCTGGAGGATTTTCCTCCTTCACCCCCACAGTGGTGGTACTGTTCCCTCCCCTCGGCTCTGCTGTGGGGCCAGGGAGCACTGGCTTCCACCATCCTCTGCGAGAGGCTGGGCAAAGCCTGAAATGGCTGGAGGAGGAAACAGCTCTGGTTTATACCTTCATCCTGCTGCTGGATGAGGACATTGGTCTGCAGAGGAGCCTTGCTGGGACGCTGTGCTGGTGGAGCCTGGCATGGAGCAAGCTGCCATAGCAGGCTGAGCCTGCACGATCAACCCCACCTGGGGACATGAGCTCCATGCCTGTCCCAGTGTCTGCACTTCCCATCCAGTCTTCCTGGAAGGAAGAGGCAGCTTTCGGGTTTGTGCTTTAGATGAGGCACAGCCCCTTGCTGTGTATTCCAAACAAAAGAAGCAAAAAGAGCTTTCGTTTTGGTTGGTTTTGGTCCCTTTTAAATGAAGTCCAGCCCCAAGAGAGCTGCTTGAACTCACACAGACAGGACCCACCACAGCCTTCCCCTTTGCTGGGGCTGCTGCTCGCCGTCAGTGCCCAGCAGCAGCTTGAGAGTCTGCAAAGGGAGCAGGTGACCCCATTGGTGAGCCCCCAGCTGGGGGGGGGGGCTGCCCTCACACCATCCTGACCAAAATATTCCTTCCCCTGCTCATGGAGGGACAGCATCGCTCCCTTCTCCCCATCACTGAGGCTGAGATCAGGGTCCCTGCGGTCAGCTGGAGGTACCAGCACCCTGATGACTTCATGCACCCTGGGTACTCAAGCTCCTTCCTCCTCCTGTTCTGCTTGGGTCTAGCTGCCCCCCAAGCACCAGACCCCCCCGCCTGCACCAGCAGGCTCAGTCTCCAGCCAGGCCTGGCCAGCACCCCGTCCCGAGACCCATGGCCACTGCAGCCTGTCCTCCTTGGGCACCAAAACAGGAACCTTCAAGGTCCATTTTTCTTCATTTTCAGGCAGCCCCACAACAGCTCGGAGCTGTTCCCACCCAGCAAGGCTGCGCTGGGGCCAGTTCCTCTCCTCGCTGCCCCATCACCCCCGCGCAGCTCCCGGCTCATTTCCCTTTGGGTGGTGCAACCTTTTTATTGCCAAATTACAAAATCCATTTGTCCAAACCCCCGCCACCACGTGCAGAGTGTCCCTCCACCCCGGGGGGAGTTGTGGGGCAAGAGCTGGGGCCGGGGGGGGGTGGGGGGCCAAGGCTAGAAGTCGTGGGTGTAGAAGACATCCACGTTGCCGGCGTAGTCCAAGGGCAGGGCCTGGCCGATGTTCCTGGCGCCCAAGCGGGCCCCCCCCAGGGCTGAGGAACGCTTCAGCTTCAGCAGGCTGAACCGCGAGAAGACGTGGTCGGGGGCCTCCTCCCGCGCCTGTGCCAGCACCTGGATGAACCCTGGGTGGGGACACACACACACACGCAGGGTCGGGGTCATGGGGGACCACAGGATGTCCCCCCCAAGCACTCCCCATCCCTCCGCTCACCTGCCTGCATCCTCTCCCAGCTGTTCCAGACAGAGCCCACGCAGACGATGGGCAGCCCCAGCTCCCCCAGGAACAGGCTCTGCCGGGGTGGGGGGGGGGAGAGAGAGAACAGTGGGTGAGACCCGGCCCTGGGGACCGCCCCACCCCACCCCATGCACCCTCTCTCTCTCCCCATCGTCTCTCACCCTGTCGATTTTGGGCAGCACGGCAACGATGTGGCGTGCCAGGACCTTGCCAGCCTTGTTGAACACGTGGCAGCAGAGCGGGTCCCCAGCCTGAGCGCCTGTGTACGGGGTAGGGGGTGGGGGAATGGGAGAGGGACCTGGGACAACCCCCCACCCCACACCTCCGCACCCATCGGGGCTTGCAGCCGGCTCCCGTAAGCCGTGTTGGGTTGTGTGTGGGGAGCGGAGTGTGTCCCGCCCCACAGCGAGGGCACAGGGTGCTCAGGGACAAGGGTGCGCCGGGGACAGAGATCGGGGCCGGGCAGCCATCACGGGGAGGGGTGGCAGAGAGGTGACAGTCCCCAGCCAGGAACCAAGGGTGGCAGGGACAGGCGGCCCCAGTCATCCCCAGGGATGGCTGCCCCAAGGCCCAGCCCCCCCCAGTTCGACCCCTTCCCCCTGCGCCCCCCCAGGGAAGGGGTTTCCCTACCTTCTGCCAGCTTCTGGCAAAATCCCGCAAACTTGGACTTCTCGAAGGTGCGGTAGAGATGTGTCAGTAGGCCCATCCTGTCGGAGATCTGCAGCGCCAGGAATCGGGGGGGAAACCCACTGGTGAGCCCTGCGTCCTGGCGGCCAGTACAGGGGACACCCCAGGACCCCACCATCCAGCTTGGAGCCGCTGGGTTCCCACCATCCCGGTGTGCAGCCTGGAGCATCCATCCCCCCAGACCCCACCACCATGATGTCCCCCATGGACCCTGACATACAGCCCAGAGCCACCCCCCAGCCTTCCTCCCCCCAAGGACCCCTCCAGCAGCACCTGGAAGTAGTCGAACATGGCCTGCTTGATGTAGCTCACGTCGTGGGGTGGCACCTCCAGGTTGTCCATGCAGTCAAACACCATCTTCACAGCCTGATGCGCAATCCAGTACGCTGCAGAGGGAGCATGGAGCCAGCTCAGACCCCCTCCCCCTAGTGCCCCCCCCTCTACCCCCTGCCCACTGGCCTCACCTGAGCCTTCGTCACCCATCATGTGTCCCCAGCCGCCGCAGCCCGTCTCTGACCCATCGGGGTTGATGAGTTTGCAGTTGGAGCCGGTACCCGAGATCAGGACAATGCCCCCTGCGGGGTCAGAGGGGGGACACGCAGTCATTCCCCCCCGGCCCCGCACCAGGATGTCCCCCCCTCACTGTCACCCCCGGGG
>NW_015090793.1:15151178-15151870 GCF_001431845.1 Calidris pugnax
TCCTCCCCCCAAGGACCCCTCCAGCAGCACCTGGAAGTAGTCGAACATGGCCTGCTTGATGTAGCTCACGTCGTGGGGTGGCACCTCCAGGTTGTCCATGCAGTCAAACACCATCTTCACAGCCTGATGCGCAATCCAGTACGCTGCAGAGGGAGCATGGAGCCAGCTCAGACCCCCTCCCCCTAGTGCCCCCCCCTCTACCCCCTGCCCACTGGCCTCACCTGAGCCTTCGTCACCCATCATGTGTCCCCAGCCGCCGCAGCCCGTCTCTGACCCATCGGGGTTGATGAGTTTGCAGTTGGAGCCGGTACCCGAGATCAGGACAATGCCCCCTGCGGGGTCAGAGGGGGGACACGCAGTCATTCCCCCCCGGCCCCGCACCAGGATGTCCCCCCCTCACTGTCACCCCCGGGGTGAGTCGTCCCCTACCGTGGTCGGTGGCGGTGGCCATGGCCCCGACGGCATCGGTGGTGATGTAGTAACTCTGGCTCAGGTGGGGGAAGCGCTGGTGCAGCTCCTCCGTCAGCTTGCTGATGGCATCCTTCTGGTCACCCCCGCTGAGGGACAGCCCCTGCCCCGGGCCAGAGGGGTCCCGTCACTCCCAGGGGGGACACGGGAGCCAGAGCATCCTCGGAGAGGATGCTAGTCCCAGGGGAGCATGGGGGGTGAGGTAGGGCGGGGGGACTCACCCG
>NW_015090793.1:15171121-15172711 GCF_001431845.1 Calidris pugnax
TTCCCTACCTTCTGCCAGCTTCTGGCAAAATCCCGCAAACTTGGACTTCTCGAAGGTGCGGTAGAGATGTGTCAGTAGGCCCATCCTGTCGGAGATCTGCAGCGCCAGGAATCGGGGGGGAAACCCACTGGTGAGCCCTGCGTCCTGGCGGCCAGTACAGGGGACACCCCAGGACCCCACCATCCAGCTTGGAGCCGCTGGGTTCCCACCATCCCGGTGTGCAGCCTGGAGCATCCATCCCCCCAGACCCCACCACCATGATGTCCCCCATGGACCCTGACATACAGCCCAGAGCCACCCCCCAGCCTTCCTCCCCCCAAGGACCCCTCCAGCAGCACCTGGAAGTAGTCGAACATGGCCTGCTTGATGTAGCTCACGTCGTGGGGTGGCACCTCCAGGTTGTCCATGCAGTCAAACACCATCTTCACAGCCTGATGCGCAATCCAGTACGCTGCAGAGGGAGCATGGAGCCAGCTCAGACCCCCTCCCCCTAGTGCCCCCCCCTCTACCCCCTGCCCACTGGCCTCACCTGAGCCTTCGTCACCCATCATGTGTCCCCAGCCGCCGCAGCCCGTCTCTGACCCATCGGGGTTGATGAGTTTGCAGTTGGAGCCGGTACCCGAGATCAGGACAATGCCCCCTGCGGGGTCAGAGGGGGGACACGCAGTCATTCCCCCCCGGCCCCGCACCAGGATGTCCCCCCCTCACTGTCACCCCCGGGGTGAGTCGTCCCCTACCGTGGTCGGTGGCGGTGGCCATGGCCCCGACGGCATCGGTGGTGATGTAGTAACTCTGGCTCAGGTGGGGGAAGCGCTGGTGCAGCTCCTCCGTCAGCTTGCTGATGGCATCCTTCTGGTCACCCCCGCTGAGGGACAGCCCCTGCCCCGGGCCAGAGGGGTCCCGTCACTCCCAGGGGGGACACGGGAGCCAGAGCATCCTCGGAGAGGATGCTAGTCCCAGGGGAGCATGGGGGGTGAGGTAGGGCGGGGGGACTCACCAGCGAGCGGAGTGGGACGTGGGGGTCAGCCCCGGCTTTGCTCTTGGCCTCGCTGACCATCCGCTCGATCCTCTCCAGGCACTTCTCAGAGCCGATGAGCTGAGACCCGAGAGGGGGGGGTTCACTAAAGCCCCCACCCTGCCCCGGGATCCATCCCCGGGTGGTCCCACACAGCTAAAGCCTTTGCTGCTGGCCACAAGCTGCTGAAAACATCCCAGCACCTTCTCCGGTGCCTTCATCCCACCCAAGTGTCCTGGGAGCTTGAGGACAAGCAGGGCCACCCCCCACCCCCCCACACTGTTTCCTCCCCACTGGACTTGGGGGGGGGGCCATCCCACAGCTCACCCAGTGGTTTGTGCAGGGTCCCTCTGTCTCAGCCAGGATCTGGCCATCTCCGGAGACCAGCACCACCTTGGAGTGGGTGCCTCCGCTGCGGAGAGAAGTGGGGGGACGACACTGCCAGCGCTACCCCACGTCCCCCCCATCCCCAGTGAGGGGTAGACCTCGGGCCGCCCCCACCACCCCGGCTCTGCATCTCCCTGGGGAACCCCCCCAGCACCTAAACCAGCCCTTGGGGATGCTGGAGGGTGGGG
>NW_015090793.1:15172940-15177282 GCF_001431845.1 Calidris pugnax
AGGGACGCCATCGCCGCCGGGACACGCCCCGCTCCTGGCCACGCCCCCAGGCCCCGCCCCGCTCCCCGCCCCGCCTCCCTCGCGTCCTTGCCCCGCCCCTTCGCCCGCCCCGGGTCCCTGTGCCGCTCCGCCGGCCTGCCCCCGCCCTCCGGGAGCCCCGTGGGGTGGGGACGGGGAAAGGGGGGACGAGGGCTCATTCCCCGGGGGCCGCTGGGGTGATACGCGTGTAGGGGTACAGCGTCACCCGGGACACAGCCCCACGCACCCACCCGCAGCGCAGTCCCCTCCACGACATAGCTCCCCCCACGCAGCCACTCGGGACAGGGCCCCCGCACACTCCCGACACAGCCCCACGCATATGCACCCACCCGGACACGGCTGACCCCCACGCACACACTCGTTTCACCTCCCCACGCGTGCACCCGACCCCAGACGCAGCCCTACGTACGCACCCACCCGCAAAACCGCCCCCATGTACATGCACGCTCAGGACGCAGCTCCACGCATGCACCCACGGGGACGCGGGCTGACCCACACACACCCCCCCAGGACACGGCCCCCATGCAAGCACTCACCGGTGTACAGCTGGCCCACACACTCGGGACACAGTCCTACACACACTCCCCTGTGACACTGCCCCACACATGTGTACACTCAGGACACAGCCTCACGCGTGCACCCACGCGGGACACAGACCCCCCCACACAACGCACACACTCAGAACATGGCCCCACGCACACACCCAGAACACAGCCCCACGCACACACTCAGAACACGGCCCCACGCATACACACAGCCTCCGACATGCACCCACCCGGGACACAGTCCTGGACACAGTCACAGCCCCCGACCCAGGCACCCCCTGGGGTCTTGGATCTGAGCAAAAGAGGGGTCCCACGGGGACCAGCCCTGGTGCAGGGAGGGGGTCCCCCACTCCCCAGCCACCGCCTCCCGGTCCTGGTAGTGGGGCTGGAGCTGAGGGATATGCCTGTGGGCCAGGAGCCACCACAGCACTGCTGTCTCCCTCTGTCCCCAAAAGCCACATCCTCCCCGTGGTGGGACGAGGGCAGGGGCTCTGGGCCCCCTCCCTGCGAGTGGACACCCCTTCCCCTCATTAGAGCATCGCTAATGAGCGCAGGAGCGGCTGTCAGCTCCCATCGGCCGCGGCCTGGCCGAGTGGCAGACGGGGGCGCGGGCACAGCTGAGCCCCTCCTCGGGCACCACGGCCCCTTCTGCGGGTGACAGCGGGTGACAGCCACTGTGCCCCAACACTGCCCCCGTGACAGGGGCTGGGCTGGGATGGGGGGGGCAATGGGGGCGGTGGTGGGCGGATAGAGGGGCAGATGGATGGACAGAGGGATGGAGAGAACCAAGGGGTGGGCAGATGGAGGTGTGGATGGATGGAGAAGACGGAGGTGTGGATAGATAAAAAGGATACAGGGGTGAATGGCTGAGTGAATGGATGCAGAAGACAGGCAGGTGGATGGACATTGATGGAAGGAAGGAAGGAAGGAAGGAAGGAAGGAAGGTGGAAAGGCAGACGGATGGAGAGGGTGGTGGAAATGATGGCTGAGCAGGTGGATGGAGGGACAGATGGAGAAGGCGGAGGTGCAGATGGATGAAGAGGATGGATGGATGGACGGATGGATGGATGGGGAAGATAGAAGGGCAGAGGGATGGAGAGGTTGATGGGGTGGCTGGGGAGGATGGAGAGCTAGAATGCTGAGCAGATGGATAGATGGATGGAGAAGATGGAGGAGCAGATGGAGAAGGCAGAGCGGCAGATGGATGAAGAGGAGGGAGGAAGGGAAGGAGGGAGAAGATAGAAGGGCAGAGGGATAGAGAGGATGATGGGATGGACAGAGAGGATGGAGAGGTGGATGGCTGAGCAGATGGATGGATGGGCATTTCAGAATGAAAGAGGAGGAAGATGGAGCAGGCAGGAAGAGGTGAGGAAGGGGGTGTCACGAGATGGGGATAACGGAACAGTGCCTGGCTGGGTGAAAGAGGTGGCCAAGCACAGGCAGGGCACTGGTTCCAGCCTGGCAGGACAGACCAGTCCATCCCACGCATGCACCAGCAACATTGCTGCTACCGCCGGGGGTTGCCTGGTCCTGGGGTGCAGGATGGGGACACCAGCAGAGCACCCAGCCCGGGACTGGGGTCAGCTCCCCCCACCCCTCAGCTCCAGCCCTTAAGGGGCTCCCCTGCACCATGGGGCACAGAGTGAACCATGAAGACACCTGGGGCTGGGGAGTCTCCCATGACCCCAGGGTGCTGGGGAGGGACCTGTCGGGATGGGAACCGTGGCCACCCTGCTCTGCATGGCTTGGGAGATGCTCGGGAGCACCCCTGTCCTCCCCAAGCATTTTTCAGAGTGGGAAAACCCAGGGAGCTGTGGCTGGGACTCCCCAAGGCCAATGCTGGGTGCAGGGTCCACAAAAGGCATAGGGGAGCTCCCCAAAAGTCCCCAGCAACCACAAGGATGGGGTGGAGAGGAGTGGCAGGGGAAGGGTTAAGCTGAAGTGTGTGTATGTGTGTGTATGTGTGTGTATGTGTGTGTGTGTGTGTGCAGCCCTTGAGCCCACCGCCCTTGTGCCCTCATTAAGTCCTGGTGGCACCAGGCTGTCTGGGGACAGCAGGGACAGGGGAAAGGGACAAGACCGCTGCCTTTGTCTCAACTTATGGCAAAGTTTGAGCGGAGCAGCAGCGGCTGCCGACGGGGCCCGGAGCTGTGGGTGAGTCCGTGGGGCAGTGGCGGGTGTCCCACGAGGCCCGTGGGGTGGGACAGCAATGTCCCTGTGTGGGCTGGATGCCACTCTCGGTGACTGGGAGCTGGTGGGGTGATGCTGGGAGCACCCCAACTGCATCCCCTCACCCCACTCAGGGAACGGGGGCTGGAGGGCAGCGGTTTCCAGGACCTCCTGACCCTGTCCCCAAGCCTGTCCCCTACCTGAGTGGCAGTGGCTCCCCACATTTCGGATCCAACCAGGGCAAGAGGTGGCACTGGCCGACCAAAGCCTGGGCAGATGGGAGGTGTAAGACACCCCAGCACGGGGTAAGATACTGCGATTTGGGGTTTGCGGGCAAACAGGCAGCAAATCACCTCGGTGCCTCCACCGCACCCCTCCGCAGACTCCCCAGAAGTGGGGCGCAGGAGCCAGGATTGCTCCAGGGGACACCCTGATCCTGCTGGACCCCAGGAACCCCTGGGCGGCTGCGGCTCTGGCCTTGAAGCCACCGTGGGTCTGTGGGTCCAAACGTGGGGAGGGCGAGCAAGGGCACCGGGGCGGAGAGAGGACATCAGCGTGTGGGGACGTGGGCTGAGCCCTCCTTCGTTAGCTCGGGCTCAGCCCTGCTTCGTTAGCTCGCCCGAGCCCTGCTTCCTCAGCTCGAGCATCCCCTGGGTGATGGGGTCGCCCACCGACATGCAGGACCCAGCTCGGGAGGCAGAGGAGGGAGAGGGGTGGGAGGAAGGCCCCGCCATGGTGGCCGGGAGTGGTTTTATTCTGCTCTGCCGCCCTCGGCGCCGACGTGGAAGCACCGATCTTGGAGGGGCTGAGACCCGTACCGCTGCCGGTGGGTTGGGAAACGGGCCGTGGCAGTGGGCGGGCTGGGTGCCGTGCTGAGCTGGGGACCGGAGGCGACACCAGGTCCATCCTGGGGACACCTTGCATGGAGGAAGACGCTGGTGAGAAGTGAAGTGGGGTTTGGGGCGGCTGTGGGACGGGGTCGGTGGCTGCCCAGCTCCGGGGGGCTGCAGAGGGGCTGGATTGGGACCAGCGCTTGGGACCAGATTTGGGGTGACCTGGGAGTGCTCACCCCCAGCAGCCAAGTCCTCAAACCTGTCCCCATCCCGGCGTGGCGGTCCTGGAGCTGCGGTGCCTCCCAGTCTGATCTGGCATGGCATGGGGCCACCTCTGTGCCACCGGCACCAGGAGCAGCGGGACAAGGCACCAGCCAGGAGAGCTCTGGAGAGCAGAACTGTGGACACGCAGGTGAAGCGGGCCCTGTCCGTCTGTCCTTCCTCACACCCATCTGCCTTCCTCCAGCTCTGTGACCCCTCTCCATGCCCAGAGATTGCATCTTTGCGGTAGGTACTGTATTGTCCCACTGCCCATTCCCATAGCGTCCATCCGTCCGTCCATCCACCCTCCCATCCATCCTCCCAACCATCCTCCCATCCATCCTCCCATCCTCCCATTCCTCCATTCTTTCATCCATCCATCCACCCTCCCATCCATCCTCCCAACCATCCTCCCATCCATCCTTCCATCCTTCCATCCTCCCATCCTCCCATTCATCCGTTCTTTCATCCATCCATCCATCCATCCATCCATCT
>NW_015090793.1:15177449-15185023 GCF_001431845.1 Calidris pugnax
AGTGCAGGGTGATCAGACCGTGGCTGCACCCAACTGGGGGCATCCCCTGGACATATTCCCCTTGGAAGGAGCTTGTATTGCTCAGAAGAGACATCCAAAACTGGCCCTGGGCCAGTGGGACAAGGCAATGGGGGTACCCCAAGCCCCACTGCACGTTTTGGGGCTGCAGGGGTGGTTTGTCCCCAGCGCCTGAAGGGACAATATGATGGCCACCCCAGGGAGTCGGTCCCTGGCACAGCGCAGCACTGCTGGCCGATGTGGTGGCATCTGTGCTTGTGCTGTCCCAGCCACCTTCTGGGTGGACATGTGCAGAGGGGACGTGAAGGTGAACTCTGGAAGGGCATGGGGAGGTGGCAGGGGGCACAGGGAGATGGCATGGGGGAGGCCGTGTTGGGGACCGCGCTCGGGCAGCTGCCGTGGGGTCGCAGTGCTGGGGACACCCAGGGTGGCTCCCGTGACACCGGCCCATGCTTGGGGGGCTGCAGTGCATTTCGGGGAGTGGTGATGGCTCTGAGAGCTGGGGCTGAGCACAGGGCCACTCCACCAGGGAATGTCACCTGTGTCCATCACCCACAGACCCCATCCCGCCTGCCCACGCTGCCCTGTGTGCCATGGTCCTGTCTCCTTTGGTTAGCAGCAGAGAAAAAACACAGGGATGGGGACAGGGATGGGGACAGGGATGGGGACAGGGACGGGGATGGGGACAGGGATGGGGACAGGGACAGGGATGGATCCTGGCTCCCCCCCAGGTGCGTGGAGATGCTCTTCAACAACCCGATGCAGGTCGGGTGCCCATCACCACCAGGCTGGACCATCAGTCCCTCTCCTACACCAAACCCTCCTCCCACCCTCCAAGCAGTTTTACCGACTCAGCGTTTCCCAGCCCTGGGCTGCCCCCCCAGCCCCAGCTCAGCCCTGGCGCAGGGGTCCCGCTGCTGGGGACGGGGCGGGGGGAAAGGGTCAGGGCTGTGGAGCTGCTTCACAAGAGGCAGAGAGGATTAGTGGGGGCAGAGGGCGGCTGAGCTGCCTGACGCCGCTCGTTAAAGCTGATCTGTGCATCTCTAATTGATATTATTGCAGGGCGGGGCCATGCGGGGGTAGGCAGGGTCCCCCCAGAACAGGGGCACCCCGAGGCCACCCTGGGGCAGGGAGCCTTGGGCGCATCATTTGCCAGCCTGTGCCTCAGTTTCCCCATCCATCGGCAGGCGCGTGGGCGCACACACGCGTGCATGAGCGTGCACGCGGCCATGCACACGCGTGTGGGAGGGTGTACGCTCGCACGCGGGGCTGCACGTGGCTGCCGATGAGCAGAGCCCCAGCTTGCTCTGATGGCCCCAAGGGGGTCTGCCGGCTGCGGGGTTCTGGGGTGACCCTGTCCCCCCCGTGTCCCCCTGTGTCCCGCTGTGGCCCCTGTCCGGCAGGAGGGCAGCTGGCAACCAGCGTGGCCGCGTTAGCCAGCGGCACGGAGACACACGCCTGACCTAGTTAGCTCCCGCGCTGGCAGCCGGCGGGGCTGGGCTCTGAAAATGAGTTAATAAACTCTGAAGGAGGGGTTGGGTTTTTTTTTTTCCCCAGCTCACACGGAGGGATATAGAGCCAGCCTGGCATCACCGGCTTGGCATCACCGGGTTGGCGTCACTGGGCTGCCCACCATCTACCTGGGCACAGTGCTGCTGGCTGAGCCACGGAGGTGGTGGCACCTTGGAGCCCCACGGTGCTGGCTGGCAGGGAGGGACGGGGGGGACAGCCTGTCCTGTCCCTGCTCCTTCCAGCACCCTGCTCCCCAGGGCAAGAGCTGGAGTCTGAGCACCTATGGGGGCCTGTGGGGCTGTGCTCCATAGGAGGCATCTCCTGGCACCTCCTAGTCCTTGCCAGGAGCTGGGGATGAGTGCAGAGCCTCCAGAGGGGCTGAGATCTCAGGGTGTCATGCTGGGGTGCAGGGGACTGTACCCTAAAAAAGCCATTTCTTACCCCAATGGGTGCAGAGGCGGGGTGGGGCGGGCAGAAGGGTGCTGACCCCATACTAGCCACCTGAGAATCCACTCCCCCTCATGGCAGGGGAACCCCAGCATCTGGCATGGGGGAGGATTTGGGGGTTAGTCCGGGAGAACAGAGCCTACAGGCGATGCTGGCTCTGCCACTACCCACACCCCCTCGCCCCACTTTGTGTCCCCACGTCCCTCCAGCAGCCGGGGACCCAATAATGGCTTCCGATGGCGTCAGGGGCCACCGAGCCCCGAGCAGGCGCCTGGGCCAGGCACTAAGCAGGATCAGGGGCTCAGGCAGATCCCGGCCCTGCTAATCCCCAGCTGACGCAGCTGGAGCCACCACCCCCCCGCCCCGGGCCACCATCACCCAGGCACCCAGGGGCTGGGGTTGCCCACAGGGATTCAGGGTCATTGCTGGGCTCCTGGTCCTCCCGCAGCCCCCATGGCCGTGGGGAAGAAGCCCAGGTTCTCCCTTTGCCGGCCCCAGATCCCATGGTGTGGAGCAGGAGAGAAGCCCCACTGTCCCCCACTGCCCACCCAGCCCCCTGCCTGCCCGGCTCAGGGGGGTGCCGTGGGGTGAGGAGGGGGCAGGGGGATGCAGGGGGGTCCTGGTGAGCTGGGTGGGGGCTGAAATAGCTGTTGGGGGCTGGTGTGGCAGGGGAGGGCTGGTGTGATGTGGATACTGGTCTGTCGGATGGGTGCTGGTGTCCTGTATGTGGGTGCTAGTGGGTCAGATCGGTGCTGGTGTGTGGGTCTGGCATGTGGGTGTTGGTGCCATGCGGGTGCTGACACACCGTGGGGTGCTGTGTCGGTGCAGTGGGGCACCACGTGGGTGCTGATGTGCCACAAGGGGTGCAGTGGGGTGCTGTGTGTGTGCAATGGGGTACCACGCGTGTGCAATGGGATGCAATGCCCATGCAATGGGGGTCCGTATGTCTGCAGCAGGATGTCACACGTGTGCAGTGGGGTGTGCAATGGGGTGTGCAATGCAATGCAGTGTGTATGCAGTGGGATGCAATGTGTGTGCACCAGGACACTGGCCGGATGCGATGGGTGTGCAATGGGGTGTGATGCACGTGCCATGGGACGCTCTGTGTGTGCGACGGGGTGGGGTGGGTGTGCAATGGGGTGTGATGTGTGTGCAATGCGATGTGATGGGTGTGCAATGGGGTGTGATGCAATGCGTGTGCAACGGGATGCAGTGCGGGTGTGCCCTGGGGGTGCAGCACTGCGGGCTGTGGGGCCACATGCCCCCCACACACACACACTGAGTGGGGCGTTTGTGGGTGCTGTGTGCTGAGGGCTGAGCCGTGGGGTGCGCGCAGGGTGAGCCTCAGCACCCCTCAGCCCCGTGGGGGTCTCTGGGAGAAGGAGAGGACCCGAAGCAGAGATGGCAGGTCACAAATGCCCTGGTACCCTGCCTGTGTCCCTGCATTGAGGGCTGCTGGCCCCACATCCACGTCACCAGGCTCGGCGGTGTCACCAGTGGGGCACCCACTACACGGATGTCCTGAGTGTCCTGTGGAGAAGCCACCCCAGGACCTCCCCACTGTGCATCCCCACCAGCTGGGAAACTAGAGGGCAGTCCAAGCTCGGGAGAGCCCGTGCCAGCCAGCGGTGACTGCATGCCCGGCATGGAGGGGAGACAGGACCCCCAAACCCCAGCCTCGGGGAAAATGAACCCCCCTGAGCCCCTGCTGAAGGGAAAGAAGGATGGCATGGACACTCTTCAGGTAACGGGGAGAGGGGAAGGAGATGGAGCAGAGAGAGAGAGGGCTGTGAGGGATGAGGAGCATCCCAGAGCCAGGGGAGAACCCCAAATCCAGGTGAGCATCTCAGGTCCAGGTGAGTATCCCAAATCCAGGTGGAAACCATCAGGGCCGCCTGAAAATCCAGCTGAGCACCCCAGGGCTTCCTAAATGAGCACTCCAGGTTCAGGGGAGCACCCCAAATCCAGATGGGCACCCCAAGGTCAGAGGAGCACCCAAACCCACAGAGTTTTTCACCGCCAGGGAGCTGGGGACCATGGGGAAGTGGGGAGCTGGAGCCATGGTGGGGGACCCCTTGCACCCCCCAACAGGCAGCTGAGCTCTTCCACTTGAGGGTCCCCCAAGTCCCAGCACCCCACAGCACATAGACAGTGTGGGGGTCCCTGGGGCATCTTTCCAGCCCTGCCAGGCTTCTGGCCAACCTACTCTGCCCACTGTGGGATCTACCCAGGAGGACCTGGGGACTTTGGGAGCAGTGCATGGGATCAGTGTGGGGCAGGGGCACAGGAGAGGCCTCTTATACCACCCCATGGGGACACGCTGGGCTTCTGTACCACCCCATGGGGACATGCTGGGCTTCTGTACCACTCCATGGGGACATGCTGGGCTTCTATACCACCCCATGGGGACACGCTGGGCTCCCCTACCACCCCATGGGGACATGCTGGGCTTCTGTACCACTCCATGGGGACATGCTGGGCTTCTATACCACCCCATGGGGACACGCTGGGCTCCCCTACCACCCCATGGGGACATGCTGGGCTTCTGTACCACCCCGTGGGGACACACTGGGCTCCCCAAAACCCCATAGGAAGATGCTGGGCCCAGCTAGGGTGCAGTGGAATGAGGCTGGGGCAGGGGAGCAGTTTCAAGGGTGGCTGTTGGGCTTCTATCACACTGGCACCTATAGCCTCCATACCTCCCCCTTCCCACTGGGGCTCCTAACGCTGCTCATCCCTCACCCCATCGCCTCTCCCCTCCCCGAGATGTGGCGATGGGGGATGGGGGGGCGGGCGAGGGGAGCGGGGTGCCCCCCACCCCGGGGTGCCCCCAGCGCTGGCCGCTGAGCGGAGCGGAGCTGACAGGCTCACGTGGCTCGGTCCCCAACTGCGTTGCATTCACAGTTCGGGGAGCACGTCAAGGCTAAGGGGAGCTGACAGAAAAACCTTTACTGGAACAAACGGGAATATAGTATCAGGCAAGGCTGACCGGAGCGTGAACCGCAGCCCAACACGGAGCAAATTAGCATCAACCAAAATAGCAGGCAGCTCCGGCCGCTTATGTGCGAGGTACCAAATGCAACCGGCCTGTCAGGCTGCATCAGGGCAGGGATGCATAAAGAATGGGGCTCAGCCCGTGCAGCCGCTGAACCCCCCCTTCCTGCCTGCCCCCCGCCCCACCGAGTGGGCGGGCGGTGGTGGTGGGGGAGGCATCCTGGTGTGGGGGTGGAGAGGGCAAACCCCCATGTCTGTGGGGCTGGGAGGGGGCTGAGAATGCTCCATCCATGGGGATGCTCAGGGCTTGGGGGGGTGGGGGTGGGGGGCAAAATCCCAGCCATGGGGATGCATTGCGTCTGGGGAGGGGGGAAATCCCATCTGTGGGGATGCTCAGGGGTTGAGGGAAAAATCCTGTCTGTGAGGATGCTCAGGGTTTTGGGGGACAAAATTCCATCCATGGGGATGAGCAGGGCTAAGGGGGCAAGAACCCCAAACCCACAGGGATGCACAGGGCTGGGGGTTGGCAGGCAGGTTCCGTGGGGATCCGTGGATGGGGGAAACTCCCCACCCTGGTCCATGAAGACGCAGAGGGATTCGGGGAGCACAAGAAACCCTGATACCTGGGGATGCCCAGTGATGTTAGGGGGCTAGGAGAGCAAAAGTCGGGGTGCCATTTGCCATGTGGGCAGGGAACAGGGAGGCAGAGAGAAGAGGGGGAGGGAGGGGAGTGGGAGAAGCAGCAAAAAGCTCTGTCAAATACATAAAGAGCTCGAAAAGAGAAGGGAAAAAGCCGGTCGCGCCTCCTCCCGGGGTGCTCTCGCACATTAGTGATGGTTGGGTGCCCCGGCAGCGCGGGCAGGGAAGGCAGCTCCCAGCGGGGTACGGAGATGAACTTCGCAGCCATTTTGTTGTTGGGTTGAACTGAAAAATAAAAAAAAACGGGGGGGGGGTGGTGGTGGAAACCCACTCCGAAATAGCCCCATACAGCCCAGCTCTGCATATGGCGTGGGGCCATGTCCATCCGCCTACCACTCATCCCAAACCCATGGCTGGTCCCAAACCCCCTCACTGCAGCCAAGTGGGATCCCCAGGGTCCCTCCAGGCCTGATCCTGCACTCTCTGGTGCCCAGCATGGAGATCAAGCGTCGCTGTACGAGCGTCCCTCAAGGTTGAAGTCCCCAGGACAAGAACATGGGGATCCTGGTGCCAGTGGGATAAGGAGCAGGGCAAGATGGGTGCTTTGCTTGGGGGCTGCAGCCTGGTTGTCCCCAAGTGGAGGTGGCATGGGGTTGACCACAGGGGATGACCACTGCCCTGTTTGGGTGCCCAGCTCGGGGTGCTGGGGTTTCTTGGGGTGCCTGTCATCCAGGCGGAGGGAAGGGGTGCTGATGCTCACGGCAGTTGCAGATCGAGATGCAAAGGGTAAAACTGTCCCCCCCCGTCCCCACACACACACACACTCCCCCCGCCTCCAGCACTCACTGGTGCTCCGGGGCTCTGGCTGCAGCCGGAGCTTCCCCCCCGGGAACAGGCAGCATGTGAGCAGCCCCCGCAGCAACGGCAGCTCCCCAAAGAGGGAGAAAATCGGGATTTGCGGGGAAAATGGGAAACCTCGGGGCAGGGGGACACAGGGGGAGAGCAACGGCCAACGAAGACTGGGCGCTGCCGGCTCTGCTGACCACCCCTCCCAGCACAAACCCCCCTAAATCCGGGTCGTCATCTCTCCAAAGAGCTTCCCAGCAGTTTTCAGCGGCCATTTTTTTATCAGATGTTTCCAGAACCGGCGTGAAAACCTGCCTTTTTGCAGCAAATTCCAGACACTGAGCACCATTTGGAGAAAGAAAAAACAGGTCGCAACAGAAAGCGCTCGGCATTTGGGCTGCTTTGGGGGGGGTCCTCGCTCCTGTTGGGGGGAGCAGGTGCCTCGTACCCCTGAACCCTCCGGGTTTGCAGTTACACCCTGCCACAGCCCAGCCTCCTGGGGCAGCCGAGCCCTCTGTCTCTGCTGCTGCCACGCGGGCACGGTGGGCAGCATCATGGCCAGCAGGACCATGGTGGGCAGGATTGAGGTGGGCAGGATTGAGGTGGGCAGGAACACGGCGGGCAGGAACACAGCTGGCAGCATCAGGCAGGAGCATCCCAGGCAGGAGGAGTCAGGCAAGAGGCTTGGCTGGTGGGTACCACAGCGATGCTCCGCACCCAGCGGGGCAGGAATGGGAGAAGAGGAGCAGAAGGGGCTTCCCAGAGGACACGGCAGCACCCACCCACACCTGCACCCACACGCCTGTACCCACAGGGGCTGGGCACCGGCCCCACAGCCTCTTTCCCCCCACCCCGGGCAGCCCCAGGGCCAAGGGTGGGGGGGGCCAGACTGGATCCCCAGCGTGGGGGTCAGCGCTCGGTCACCGAGCCCCCCGGGGTCAGCACCAGGACCAGCAGCCGCCAGACATGCCAGGGTGCATTAGCACCGGGCTGCCACCGCCACAGCACCGTGGGGACCATCACCCTGCCCCCCCACCACATGCACACCCCCCCCTCCCCATGCACACACACAGCCTGGGCACACCCTCCATGCGTGTAGACCTCATGCACACACACAC
>NW_015090793.1:15185223-15188502 GCF_001431845.1 Calidris pugnax
CATGCACCCCCCCCCCATGCACACCTCCTCCATGTAGATACCCCCCATGCAGACACACCCCCATATATATACCCACCAGCCACACATACACACCACCCAGGCACCTCCGTGCCCTTACACACCACGCACACACACCACACACATTCTCTGCAGCCTCTGAGAAGTTTTGGGGGTCGAGGCACAGCAGCACCTAAGGGTGGGAGGTCCCGTGGGTGCTGCAGCCCCACACTCACCCCCCAGGCTCCCAGGGCTTGGAGCTGGTGGTGGGTGGGAGAACGCTGCTGTGCTCCAAGCACTTTTGGGGCAAACCCAGCAAAGCCCGGTGGGCTGCTTCGGTCCCTGTCACCCTGCGGGGCACCCCAAGCTCGGCAGGGGACGGGGACAGTCAGGCAACCCGAGATGCAGCCAGAGGTGCCGGTGGGGTCGCGGCAGCAGCAGCGGCGAAGCCTTCGTGGGAGCTCCAGGGGAACGGCTTGAACTGAGGCCGGATCCTGCCAGAACCCTACAATGTCAGCTCGGGGTACAGCCCGACGACAACAGGTCAAGCATGCAGCACAGTACAGCCCCACAACAACAGGTCCGGTACACAGCATGGCGCTCGTGCAGCCCTACAATGACAGCTCCGGGGGATACAACCCACTGCTCTCACAGCCCTATAACAGCAGTGAGGGGCGAACAACCCTGTTTCTCTCGCAACCCAGCACAACCCGACAACAACAGCCTGCTGCAGGCAAAGGCAGGAGCCTTTTCCTCCATCACCCCCTTTGCCACCTCTGCCCCTTCTCTCCTTCACCCTGGGCATCTCCAAGCTGGGGGGGGAAGGTGCTGAGCTGCACCCCGCTGTCCAGAAGGTGCTCCAGGCACTGGGACAGCTACGGGGAAGAGGGGACCTGCAGAGGCAGGAGGGAGATGGGGGCTGCAGGGGAGGGCTGCAGGAGAGATATAGGGAGATGCAGGGGGTTGCAGAGGGGTGTAGGTGTGATAGGGGAGGGATGCAGGGGGGTGCAGGCGTGACACAGGGGGGTGCAGAGATCCAGGAGGGACATAGGAAGGATGCAAGAAGGATATAAGAAGGATGAAAAAAGGATGCAGATGTGATGCAGAGGGATGCAGAGGGATACAGGAAAGATGTAGAGGGATGCATGAGGGATATAGGTGGGATGCATGAGAGATACAGGAGGGATGCTTGGGAGTACAGGAGGGATACAGGAGGGATGCAGTTGTGATACAGGAGGGTGCAGGGGAGTGCAAGGGGCAGGCAGGGGTCACAGGAGGATGCCAGGAGTGTGCTAAGAGTGCCCCAAAGCTGCAGATCCAGGGAGGTGAGTGTGAACTGGCCCGTGCCAAATGCAGTGTGGCAAGGTGCGGGTGCGAAGAGCTCTTCTTCAAGGAAGAGGGAACAGGAAAGGGACAAAGAGCCCCCTTCCTGTTCCCTGGCCAGCCCCGGTGGGGTGGGGGACCAGCGGCTCCAAGTGGGGGAAACCAGCTCTGCCCCGACTCTGCCCCCAGAGCCGTGCAGGGGTGGGGGTTGCGCTCCTGGGTGCTTGTGCGTGGGTGCCTGCACAGAAATAGGTGCATGTGTGACAGGTCCTGCCTGTGAGCTTTCCCTGTCTCCCCTCAAGCTCCTGGGTCCCCCAACAAGGACCCCAACCCACTGCAGCGAGCACCCAAGACCCCTGCAGCAACGGCCCCAGCACCCAGCACTGAGGGCATGTTGGCACCCCAAAACCTCCCTACAGTGGTTGTTCCCCCGGGGACCCAGCTGGGGTGGGGGGCTGCTGGGTGGGGTGCTGGGAGAGCTGGGTGGGGGGTTTCAGGCACCCCATGGGAGCAGGGGAAGGAGGGGGTGCCTCCAGCAAGAGCCTTGGCCTGGAGGCACAGCCCGGTGCTGGCCCAGTACACTCCAGTGTATCCCAATGCAGCCCAGTGCATCCCAGTACAGCCCGGTGCAGTCCAGCACCAGCCCAGAAGATGTCAGTACCAGCCCAGTACCCACCCAGTGCAACCCAGTGCAGCCCCACTGCAGCCTCAGGGGAAGGAAGAGGCTGAGAGTCTCCCCCCTGCCCCGGGGGGGTGTCCCCAAGCTTTGGGGTGGGGAAGGGTCAGTCCCAGACACACAGTGAGTCAGGATTCAGCCCGGTGTGAGGTTGCCGGAGTGAGGTTGCCTCTGCGAGGTCCCCATGTGAGTGCAGGGGGTCCCAACTCAGGGTCCCAGTATAGGGCACAGGGTGTTCATATGGATGTGGAGGTCCCAGCCTGGGGTCCCCATGTGGGTGCAAGGACCCCAATATGGATGCAGAGGGTCTCCGTATATATGGAAGGGGCCCTACATAGGTGCTGCGGCCCCAGCCTACGGTCCCTAGGTAGGTGTAGGGGTCCCTATATGGATGGAGAGAGTCCCTATATGGGTTCAGAGAGTCTCTATATGGATACGGAGGTACCTATATGGATGCTGGGGTCCCTATACAGGTTGTGAGGTCCCTATATAGATGCAAGGGTTCCTATGCAGATGGAGGGAGTCTCTATATGGGTGCTGGGGTCCCTGTGCAAGTTGCCCTATATAGACGCAGAGGAATGCCGGAGTGGGTGCAGGGGTCCCTATACATCAGGGGTCCCTGCATGGGTGGAGAGGGGGTTCTTATGAGGGGGACAACCTGTATGGCTGGGTGGGGGTCCCTATTTAGGTGCAGCGGGTCCCTATACAGCTGCAGGAGGGGTCCCTATACACATGGAGGGGGATTTCTATACGGGTGCAGGAGGGTCTCTATATGATTTCAGGGAGTCCTACACGGGTTTGGGGGTGTGTGTGTGTGTTTCTATACAGTTTGGGGTGTCCCTGTGCAGTCTGGGGTCCCTGTGCAGTTTGAGGGGGTCTTTGTGTGGTTTGAGCGTCGCTGTACAATTTCGGTGTGTCCCCATATGGTTTGGAATCCCCATATGGTTTGAGGGGGTCCCTGTGCAGTTTAGGGGGTCCCTGTGCGATTGGGGATCCCCGTGGGGTTTGGGGGCATCACTGTACACTTTTGGGGGGGTCTCTATGCAGTTGGGGGAGGTGTCACTGTGTGGTTCGGGGTCCCTTTACAGTATAGGGGGGTGTCCCTGTAATTCGAGGTCCCTGTACAGGGTTTGGGGGCGTCCCCCTGCGTTCTGAGGTCCCTCGGCGGTTTGGGGTCCCTGTACAATTTTGGGGGTCCCTATACGTTTCGGGGTCCCTTTACAGTATAGGGGGTGGTGTCGCTGTAATTCGAGGTCCCGGTATGGTTTGGGGGGGGTACCGAT
>NW_015090793.1:15188993-15207657 GCF_001431845.1 Calidris pugnax
CCGGGGGCCGCCGCGGCCCCCGCCACAGCGGGAGCAGGAACCGGGAGGGGGGGGGCCCGGCCCGCTCCGGCCTGTCCCCGCCATGTGGTTCATCTACGTGCTGAGCTGGCTGTCCCTGCTCATCCAGGTGGCCTTCGTCACCCTGGCGATCGGTGAGCCCGCCGCTGGGGGGGAAGGAGGGGTGTCTACCGAGGGGCCGGGCCCCTCAGGGGTTGCTGCCGCGCGGGGGCCCGGAGGCGGCCGCAGGCTCCTCCCGGGGGCCGTGGCGACAGGTCGGTAGGGGGGCGGCCCCGGGGAAGGGACAGTCTGGGCTCCTGCTGGGACCGGGTTCAGGTTCGGGGCCGCCGGTCCAGCACCTCCCGTGGGCCGGGGTGTCCCGAGGCCCTGTGGGTGCCCCAGGGATTGCGGGTTCCCTGGGTCCCCCAGAGGCTTCGGCTTCCCCCCCGACATCTTGTGGATGCCCCAGAGATCGGGGTGAGTCCCGTGGGTGCCCACGAGTCTCCTGAGTGCCCCTGAGGTCCTGTGGAAGCCTCAGAGTTTGGGGGTCCCCTGGGTGCCCCCGAGGTCCCCTGGGTTCCGTGGAGATTTGCTCGGGGACACCCTGTCCTGCAGTCTCTCCCAGACTGAGCATGGACCACCCCCCACGGCTGAATGCACCAGTGTTTGCCCCAGTGCCTCCCAGTCTGTGGGGCTGAGCCAGGCATTTCTCCCACAGCTGCAGGGCTGTACTACCTGGCGGAGCTGATTGAGGAGTACACGGTTGTCACCAGGAGGATAATCAAATACATGATCTGGGTAAGTCACTGTGCTTGTAAAAACGGGTGGCTCCTTGCCAAAATCATCCCTAGGGCAGCAGTGGGGCTGGCAGAGTAGCTGGGGCATAGGACATTGGCTCTGGACAGAGAGGTCAAGCGCTTGGGAAATGCCTGCTTCCCCTGGCCCCAAGGCAGCTCCGTCTCCCGAGGAGGGAGGTTCACAGAGGCTGCTTCGATCAGCATCTCACTTAACTGGGGAGACGTTGATCCTGCCTAATTTCCCCTGGGCAACTTCTCTTGCTGCTGGCTCGGGAAACTGAGGCCCAGCCATTGCATGTCCTACCAGGTGCCGCAGCAGCAAGGTGCCCTTCCTGCTTAGACCTTTCCCAAGGGGCTGGTGCCGAGTGGGAGGTGGGTGGAGAGATGTGGTGCCGTCAGAGTGCACTAAAAGTCACCTTGAACATGGCAGGATTTCTGCCTGCGAAGCTGCCCACGGTCCTGCTGTCCACACCCCTGTGTTTACCCCAGGCAACCCCTGTTCTCTCTTCCAGTTCTCCTCGGGCGTGCTGGTCTGCCTCTACCTCTTCGAACACTTTCCCGGTTTCATGGTGGGCGTGGGGCTCTTCACCAACCTGGTCTACTTTGGTTTGCTGCAGACCTTCCCCTTCATTGTTCTGACGTCCTCCAATTTCATACTGTCCTGCGGTAAGTGGGGCCATCGCCTTCCCGTGGGAGTGGGCACTGGGGTGGGAGTGGGCTCTAGGACGGAGGAGTCCTCGTCACTCCCATCACTGAGTGGGCTCTGGGTGGCAGCAAAGGTTTAGGTTTTGCTGTTGTAGCCCCCGTGGCTTTCAGAAGGACTTTGAGCTTTGTGTGGTACTTCTTAATCGTGCTTTATGATACGGCTGTGATAATTGTGGGCTGGGCCTGGTGGTTGGGAAGTGCCTGTGGCTGCGTGCCCCAGCACAGTGCTGGGGACACTGGGCTTTCCTGGGCACCATCTGCTTCACCCTACGACCAGTTCCGCTCCAAACTCAGGCAGCAGCACTGGGGAAACGAGATCCTGGCTGGCCCAAAGTTTGGCCTCCTCCCCGCAGACCTGTTTTGGGTGTTCACTGGGTCTTAGTAAAGAGCACGAAGGATTTGAAGCAACTTTAAAAACCTGGTGTGTGTAAGTACAGCCTGATGTCAGGCTGGGCTGTGTGAGACAGTGTGTGTGTGTGTGTTGTCATAAGGAGCTGATGTTTAGAGAAAGAAAAGCTTTGAGACAAATGTCCACAATTGATGTGGAAACTCATCAGGGTTACTGAAGAAAGTCCTGTTAGAAAAGTGCATTGCCAAGCTTAAATCAAAGATTTTTATTTTTCACGTTTGCACCTTTCTTGTGGTATTTGCCGAGCCTGTGGCTGCTGTGGCTCCATCCGCACCTGGGCTGTGAGATGGGCACAAGGGGCACACTCCTCTCTTCTGAGCTGCTGGCACAGGCACAGCATTGTGCCGTGAGGTTGGTCAAAGGCTTAAATTAGCAGCAGCAACATTTTGGCCAAAGCAGCTTAGTTGTTTGTCTGCTGCGCTTGGCTGATGAACGGCTAGAGCTATGTCGAAGGCTGAGCCTGGGAGTAGGTCTGCTGCTGGGTCTGGGGCGGTGGGCCAGTAGGTCTGCCAATTAAACTGGGTTTTGGCTGCTCCAAATAGGTATAATGGTTTCCTCTCACTGTGAGTTGCTGAGTCTCTTGCATGTTTTGGTGTCCTGTGCAGAGGTCTGACTTCAGATCTCTGCTATGAGTGATTTGTAGTGACACCTTAAGTAGCAAACAGGCAAATTTTTTTATAGCATGACTTTTTGGAGTCCTTAGACAGCACCGTGAAATATGCATGTGTTTGCTCCTCAAAATATTCACGTAGGCAGGATTTTATCCGCTCCTTGAAAATGAGTGTAGCTCTCCTGTGGTGTGTGGATCAGGAGCTGCGTTTTCTGGCAGACCCAGCCTCTCATCTGGATCTTCAGTTACATCCTTAGGCTGGAGCGCAGGATAAAGCAGCGCAGGACACAGCGTTTTGTGTTGGGATTGTGTCTTGCTGGGGCTGCACTGACCCAGTGCTCCCAGGCTGGGGTTGCTGCCTTGGTATCTCGGCTAAAAGGCAAAAGAAGCCCTGATTCCTGTTCCTTAAGAGCCAAGTGGTGTTTTTCACTGCTGAGGACAGTGTTAACCCTACTGTCCTGGCCGCATTTCAGCTTGACTTGGTTTACAGATGGCAGAAGAGTTTCTCTCCGCAGCAGCTGTCAGGGGCACGGGATTTTTCACTGCTTCTCTCAGTGCTGAGCAGCATAAGCAAGTGTCAGGCTGGGTTCTCCCGGGTGCCCTCGGGGACACAGAGAATAAAGCACCAGAGGGACAAAGGACTTACCCGGGGCTGCACAGAGTAACGAAACGGAGCTAGGATGGGGAGACTTTGGTTGCTCACACCATTTCTCACTATATGCATGAGCATATTTTAGTCACAGCAGGATTCCAGGTGTAGAGGGGCTGCAGGGAAGGGGATGTGTGGCAGGGAGGAGCTGCTCCTTGTCTGCAGCAGCAGAAGTGGATGTCCTCCTTCAGGGACCTTGAAATAAGCCAACAGTATTGCTTCCAGACTGGAGACTGATTTTGCTGTGTTTTTCTTTGGCAGTGCTGGTTATATTCAATCACTACTTAGCGTTCCAGTACTTCGCTGAGGAGTATTACCTGTTCTCTGAGGTGAGAGACCTTTGGGAAGGAGTTGGTCCATGTTCTTCCAGCCAGTGTGGAGCTGCTGGTGGGAGGAGGGAGAGAAAAATGCCATTTTTTTTTTTCAGTCAGCAGTAGGACATACTGAGGGTATTTTTTGCAGCCCTTCCCTGGGGGTTCCTGTGCTGGTTCCCTCAGAACTACCAGGGAAGCTGCAGTTTCTTTTCTTGGGTGCAAATCTGGGGCTTTCTAAGCCAACTGGAGAGCAGAACAAATATAAATGTTAAGTGCAGAAAATGTTTTTCTCTCCCCAAACCACAGCAGTGGCTGTTCCCCCAAGCACCCAATCCTTATGCTACACCAGCGTCTCTCCCCAGGACAGGAGGAGCCAGCCCAGGTCTTGACTCTTCCTTTTAGTCCCTGGAAGGTGTGAAGAGGATTTATTTAGTCATAATGGCACAGCCAGTTTCCTGTTTGTGTATTTGTGCTGTTTAAAATTCTATTTTCTGGGAGCAGTAAAGGTTTTCAGGCACTTGGGACAGGAGCGAGGGCTTTTCCTGTGCACTCTGTCCTTCCCTGGAAGTTGCTGGGTGAGTTCTAACACCTGATCAGCTTCACAGGGCACCACTATCTCAGCACCCAAGAGACTGGGGAGAGGTTGAATTGCAGTTCTCCCCTTTCAGAGTCCTTTCTCATGAGGGGTTCAGGCAGAAACTTGGGGTGTATCGTAGGGAGGTACAGCTGGGGCCGAGGCAGTGCTCAGGGGTGTCAGCCCAGACAGAATCAGTGTGTAAAAGGTCACTGAGTGCATCGTGGCTCTGCTCTCACTGCCTCTCTTGGTCTGCCTGCAGGTTCTCGCCTACTTCACATTCTGCCTCTGGTTAATTCCTTTTGCTTTTTTTGTCTCCTTGTCGGCCGGAGAGAATGTCCTACCTTCCACGGTGCAGCCAGGAGGTGAGTACAACCGAGGCCCGGGCAGACATCCGCTGGTGTTTGACAGGGGCTGTGCTCAACACACCCCGTTCGTGCTGCACTGAGGAGGGAGCGGGGGCAGCTGGTCGGGTAAATCCTTCCAAAAGCCCAGGCAGGAAAGGCAGGGCCTCTGCAGGGTGAGGGTGAGCAGAGCAGAAGGCTGTTCCATCTTTACATCCTGCATCTCTCCAGTCCTGGAACATTGTTGCTTTCCCTGAACTCTCCCTACAGCTCCAAAAAAAGGGAGCTCAGGATTTGGGCTTCTGGCAGTGGCTTCCAGGAATGTCCAGATCTGAACAACCCAGAAAGTTTTGTACTTTAAAGACAGGGCAGCTCAAGTGTCAGACATCCTGTCCCAGTGTTCCCTTGACTGTCAGCAGGTTTGCATTTCATTGTTCTTCCCTTCTCTCCACAGACGACGTGGTCTCCAACTACTTCACCAAGGGGAAGAGGGGCAAGCGCTCCGGTATCCTCCTCATCTTCTCTTTCATCAAGGAGGCCATCCTGCCCAGCCGACAGAAGATTTACTGAGCCCCGGATGCAGCCGGCGTCGGCTGCGGTGAAGGAGCAGGGCAGACCCAAACTGTGCAGAGGGCTGTGAGGCAGCACTGTCCCCAGGCCTCGCTTGAGCCTTCCTCCATGTTCTCTCAAAGGGATTTTTGTTAGCAACGGATAAACTGGACGATGGCCGGAGGTGCCAGCAGCACTGGACAGACACACGGGGAGGGCTCACGCCTTTTTATACAGCCCTGCTGATCCCCCGGGACTGTGTGCAAAAAGGATGTTTGGTTCCAGCCAAGCACAAGGAGGGTCTGGCCTCCTGGCACTGCCAGCTCCGCTCGGGGACCTGGGAGGTGTTGTCATTTGCTGGGAGTCATTTGAAGCCAGGAGTTTGTACTTGGTGTAGTTTGGCTGGGGAGGGAGGAACCATTCCCTCGGTGTGGCAGCAGAACGTGCTTCACATTCAACTGAGGTTTACACGGAGCCATTAATTAAAAAAGAAAAGAGAGAATAAAGTAACCAAACTGGTGAACTCCCACGTATTCCCGCTGGGAGCCTGCCAGCGTTGGAGGATGCTGGTGTCCCCTGCAGAGCACACCTCGGGAAGGGAGCGTAAGGGCGGGCGCCTCTCCCTGCGCTCTGCGGCTGCAGGGAGGTGACCTGGAAGGACTCGGTGTCTCTTTTTGTTTGATTTTAATGTTGGAAATACCCACTTCTCTCTTCTCTGGTTTTGCTGGAAGCCTCGCTGAGTGGCTGGGGTGCTGTGGCAGTGCTGGATGGCTGAGTGAGACCCCAGGAAGCCGATGGATGGAGAGTGATTCTCCACGTGTGTAGGTGTGAGGGCAGCGAGACGCTGAGCGAGTCACCTCGGCTTCCTGGGGGTGTCTGCTTAGCGTTCCCAGTGCTGCTAAACTCACCAGCACTCCCTCCTTTCCTGAAAGGAGAAAAATCATACTGAGAAAGAGATGAATGCTTTGTTCTTGTTCCTTGTAATTATAAGGATTTCCCTCCCTCCCTCCCTTTTTTGCTTTGTTGTTGGTTACCTTCAGCTTGTGCCAGAACTAGATGTCCCTATGAAAGCCAGGAGCCCAGGCTGTGCATGGCTGTAGCACAGGAACGCCTGGCTGTGGCAGCACAGTTTCATGGGTTGGGAAGGCTTTTTGAGGAATTTCTCAGGAAAATGGCTCATTTTTCTCTTCTGGCCAGTTCTGGCTGAAGGCAAAGGTGAGGCACATGGTCCCACTGCACCCCTTCTTGTCCCTGGGTTTCTTCAGTGCCCGCGGACACTGGCGCGTTTTGATGCTGATATAATAGAAGTGTGGTTTCTGTTTGAGAGCTACTCGCCTAATAAAGGCTATAGGTGAAGTCCTCCTTATTAGAGAGGCTGGATGCAGTGTTGTCCCTCTGGCTCGCCAGCATTCTGCTCCTGTGTTGAGTCGTTGTCGCGTGAGGAGATGGCCCTCTGTGCATGCTGACTATGTTTTTAGAGAAATAATGGAGAGAGCTATCGAGGGAGCCTGAGGGCTGCAGAAGGCATATCACAAAGGCCTTGGGAGCTGCGAGGTGCCGGGAGGGGTTAGCTGGAGGTGTGTGTTTTCAGTACCAAGCTCTTTTGTTATCGGGGAATCAGAGAAATGAAGGTAAAAGCACTGAGAGCAAAGCAGAGGGGTTAGGAGCAGGGAGTAACACCATCAGCCTTGCCCATGGCACTGGGAAGCTCCTGAAAAAGCTGCTTCCCACCACGGGTGCTGTAATTTTGCTTCAAGGCCACAGGGTGGGGGACACTGGTCTCACACTCTGTCCCTTGCCTGGACTTCTGGGTGAGGAGAAGGAAGAGGCAGATGCTTTTGCTCCTGATGTCCCTGATGGAGAGGTTTAAGCTTGACCAAATTTAGGCTGAAAATTAGGTTTCTGCCATGAAGGAGGGAGGTGGATGCTGGGGGTGGCACTGAGGAGTAGGGGACAGTGTGGCAGGCTGCTGGGAAGCTCCTGGATGTGTGTTCACAGCTCTGCTCCAAACTGTGTTTAACAGTTTCCATCGCCTCGGGCGCAGCCAGATGGGTCAGGGCAGTGAGATCTGCTGGCCGGGGGTGGCAAGCGAGGCAAAGCCCCCTGGGCTGGGGCAGTATGGCGTGTGGGGCACGGCTGAGGATGGCAGGGTAAGTACCATGCCTCTCATCAGCCTTGGGTCGGGTTTAAATTTAGTTTTGTCTCTCTGAATGTGATGCAGGAGGGATGGCAAACTCCTTGAGAGCTGTCACTGCCACGACAGGGAGAGCGGGGCACGATGGAGGGCTGGCCCCAGGGTCTGAACCCTTTCTTCTGCAGGGTACTGCGGTAAAAGCAGAGCCCCAGGACTTGTCTGCCACTGGACGAGGGCACAAGATGTAAATGGGGGAGATCAGTAGCTTTAATGTCCCTTCTACCACATCGTTTTAATCCTCATTTTCCCATTCACTTAGCCAGAAAGCGAGGGTAGATTACTTTGTGTTTTTCCAGATGACAAGTCCATTTTTCCTGACTACTGCTTGCGATCAGCGGGTGTTTAAGATGTTAATGACACACATTTCTTTGAGCTGAACCAGATTCAGATAAGTCGAGTGACTGGATGATAGCGAGCGAAACCCTATAAATATTTAAAAGGCGAGCATCAGAAAAAGCCCCCTCCCTCGAGGCTCCTGCTGTGTGGGGAGAAGGTAACGCTGTGGGGGGCTGTGGGGGCTGCGGGGACCGTGCTTGGCTCCCCGGCAGAGAGGTTTGGGGCTGGCTCCTGAAAACACACCCTCTCACAGGAGCCCTGCTTCAGTCAAACCCCCTGCCCTGGAACACGGGGACCCCACGAAGTCTGGTGAATAAGATGTAAAATCTCTCGTTCTTCACTGGAACGAGGCAAGGATGCTCCGGAGTTCACCCACACGGGGTGCGAGAAGCTCCAGCTTAAAACGAAGTGTAAATTACCACTTTGATTAAGTATTTAAGAGTGGTGTGTATTAATAGGCAGCTGGCCTCCCCAGCGTCTCTGCTCGGCGGCTCTCCCCCGGCTGCGGTGGCCCTGGCGGCGTGGGGAGGGCGCAGCCGGCGGGGGCACGGCTTTCCCGTCCCGCGGGAGCGGCGCCGGCATTGATTTTCATGGGTGTTTGGAGGGTGTAATCAGGGGAGAGGAATTCACTCGATAGGGAGCGGGCAGCGCGGCGGTGGGAAAGGGCAGGCGGCCGATGAGTAACCGTGCTCGGGACGCGGCATTTCCCCTGACGGCGCCGAGGGGCTGCGTGGGAGAGGCCCAATTTGGCAGGGATCGAAGCGTGAGAGGCAGGTGGGGCCGGGTCCCTGGTGATGGGCATCACCCAAAAAAGCTGGATTTGGAGAAATCCAGCTTTGGCCAGGGAAAGAGGAGCCGAGGGGACAAGGCTGGCTCCAGCCTCCCTGGGCTTTCTGAACTGGTTGAGATGGTCCCAGCACTGTGGTCCCTGCGGCTCTCGCCTTCTTTTCCAGTAAGAGGATCTGTTCAACAAGCTGACATTCATCCTTTAGTCTGGTGAGCTTGTACGTCTCGCGAGCAGCCTTTCCGTGTCTGCTTTCCACATGGCAGCCCTCAGGTGTCTGGAGAATCGAAAGGCCAGGACAAGAAACGCTGGGTAATTAGAAAGATAAGCTCCTTGCTTTAAATATTTTAGTTCAAGTTGTCTACGCCTTGGAGAAGGAGAAAGAAAGTGTATTAAAAAAAGCCGAGAGACGGAGTGCTGTAAGACAGTAACCTGTCCTGGCTGTCCCCAGGGAACGGGGAGGGGGTTCCACTGCAGATCCCCCAGGAAAGGCCTTGTCCCCTCCTTGGGTCCATCAAAAACAGCTCGCCCTTTCTCCGATGCCACCGTGGACAGTGGAGCAGGTTTCCTGGCATGTCCTTACTCCTTTGGGCCATTCGGTCTGATCCCAGACAGCTCTTTAATTATTGCAAAAAGGCTTCATGAGATCATTGGCTGGAAGTGGAAGGTACATAAATCCAGACTGCAACCAAGGCGTGCATTTTTAACGGGGAGCATAATTAACTCCTGGAAGGAGATGCAGCGTGGAAGGGGGATGCTCAGGAGCAGCCACAGCCCTGGCTGCCCCTGATTGCTCCCATACACAACTGGATAAACTATTTAGAAAAGAAAGGGTCCTGCCCACACCCTACCTGTCCCCCGGGGCTGAGCAGCCCTGGTTTAGCCTTCTAGCTAATTAAGCATTTGGTGCAAGGGATGAGGATGCTTTCCCCTGCTTGGCATCTCCTGCCCACAACAAGGCAGCAGAGCTGGAGAAACCACAATTAAATTAATGCTTTTGTTGTTCTTTGGGTTTAGAAGGAAGAGCCGTGGCTTGAAAGCTCCTCAGGGCTGAGGGATGGGCATGGCAGAGCTCGGGAGCGGTGCTGCTGCCACCGAATCCAGCCCTTAAACCCTCACGTCCCAGCAGTGCTTACCCCCTGCCTCCCAGTATGCTCCAGCATCGCCGGGGATTCCTGCTGGGTGGTGTTGAAGTTGTGGTGGGTAAGTTCAAAGCTGGGCTGTACAAAGCTGTTCACTTTGCTGCTGTAGGTGAAGAACTGCCTTAAAGCACTCGAAACACCCCTGAAACGGGCTGCAGCAGGGAGAGGGGAGGGGACAGGGGGACACTGGCAGAGCAAGGGCGCACCTATAGGTGCCCTAGGACCAGGGGTGCTTGGGAGGGTGACCCCATGGAGCAGATTCGTGCTCTTCTCCTCCAATTACCTAAATACAGAGATGCCTTTCCCTGGACTGGGAACAGCCTCACAGCTCCTCCGGAGCAGCAAATCTCTGAAAGCAGCTCATAGAGCCAGGAGCTCAAGGGGAAAAACCATAGACCCCAATGCTTAAAAACAAGCATAGGCTGGAGAATGTCATCCCTTCGAGTGAATAAGGGTCTGCTGGCTCTCTGGGGACCCCAGCCTTCGAGCTCCGTGTCTGGAGGGACAGTTCACCCTTGAACTGCTGCCAAGGAGTGCTGGGTTTCAGGTGCTCCCTGACATCCAAGTATCAGAGACATGGATTTGACCAGACCATGTTCCTCCAGGAACCAAGGAATGGCCAACATGAATGCCTCGGCAAGGTAGGTGGAGAGTGTAGTCCCACCAGAGCCCTGTGAGCCCTTCCTGGGGCTGGACCTTTCCTGCAGAGATGGGGCTGCCCCAGCAGGGGCTGCCCACGGGGTTGTGGGGGCTGCGACAGCTCAGCCAGCCTCCAAAGGAAAACCTGAGACCTTCAGGGGTCTGAGGAGTTTCCTTCACCAGAAGCAGGAGGTTTAGGTCCCGCTCCCCAGTGTCCTACTCAAGAGACAAAAGCTGCAGAGGAGGGTCACCATGGAGGTCCCCATCTGCAAACCTATGGTTCCCAGCCCCCCACGTCTGTCAGGGCTTTCCTAAGGGGCTCTGTCAGAGCTCAGAGCTTTCCAGGGGGCTTTGCTGGCACCAAGAGGGGTTTCTCACCTCCTGACCAGCACTGTTGGCACAGAACCCATGCCACAGTTGGGCATCTCCAGCAGAGTGGGACTGGGATTGCAGTGTGGGGACACTGCAGCTTGTTCTGCACAGACAGGTGTCCAGGTCCCTTTGTTTAGGGGTCTGGTCGCCATTTTCCACCTTAGATGTGGAGACCTCAGACTGCAAGGGTGAGTGGAAGACGCAAATATTCTCCTTGCTGCAGGTAAGTGCCATGTTATGTGCATCCCTGCCCAGCTGCTGGGCACCCGAGGGTGGCAGGAGAGTGGGTGCCCTGCTTTGGTCCCACAATATCTCTTGCAGCAGCTCCACTGCCATCCATGTCACCCCCAGTCCCATCCCACTGCCACCCCCAGTCCCGTCCCACTGCCACCCCCTCACCCATCAGATGTGCCCTTCCTAGTGACAACATGGCATGCACGGACCCAGTGCCACCTCACTTTAATTAAAGCACAAGAGGCTGCAAGCTGCTGGAAAACCAGGGTGAAAGCCTGCAGCACTTGTCCCTGCCGCCATGCCCCCTCCTCGCCCCGCCATGGCCGTGCAGCTCCGGTGATGCTGGGCGAAGGGCAGCGCGGTGGGCAGCTGCCTCTACCTTGGCTCCCCCCTGCCTGCGGACAGGCGGGAAGGTGGCCGGGTCTTGGGCAGGCCACCCCCTGCCCGGCGTCTGAATGGGACCCCATCCTCGCTCCCGGATGGAGCTGTCCTGATGTCCTTGTTCCCTGGGAAGAGACAGAGAGATAGAGAAGAGACATGGAGTGGGGTGAGAGCAAGAGCAGAGTCTGTGAGGACCCGTGTCATCGCCCCACAGCTTGTCACCCACAACGGTGACAGGATGGGACTGCAGAGCACCAGTCAGGCTCACGGTGAGTCAGCGAGGGGACACGTGTGGGTGTCACCTCTGTGCTGGTCTCTAGGGACATTGTACCTCCACAGGAGGACATCCAGCTGGAGCCCCACCATCCCCTCCCCACCAAGCCCTATTCTGTACCAGTATTTGGCCTCCCCACAGCCCCGGCATCCCCATGGTCCTGCTGTGGGGGGGCAGGCGGGGGGGCAGGCAGTGCGGGTGCAGAGGTATCCACCGCCCGGCGCCGCCGCTGCAGGATGGCCTCCAGCTGCTTGTCCCTGCCCTTCAGGCTGCTTTTCCGCCCGCTGGTCCTCCTGCTCGCCCTCCTTGTGGCACCCTAGGAAAGACCACACAGAGCCCAGAGGCTGAGGGATCACCTCCAGGCACTGGGACAGCCAGGACATAGCCCGATGCATGATGGCTGCAGCTGGGAACAATGGCTCCCAGGTGCCTATGTGGTGGCCTGGTGTGACCTTGGGACAGGGCTGCTCACCAGGATGACCTGCAGCTCCATCGCCGCGCTTCTCCGCTTGCTGGCTGCTGCTGCCGGACCCTGCGGGAGGAGAGGGAGGAGATGCAGCTCCCTGGGGTTGCCAACACTCCCCAAACCCGCCCCGAGGACATTCCCCCACAGGATGGGGGTGTCTGGCAGCAGCCGAGCCCCAGTCCCTGCCTACCTGGCCCCGTGGCACCCGCTCCTTGGCGGGCCTCAGGACCACCCCGTTCTTTATCCGCTCCATCATCTCCTGCACAGCTCGAGCTTTAGCATCATCAGCTTCTGGCTTGCCTGCGTAGGGAGGACCATGCAGAGACCCCACACACTCATGACAGGGCTCAGTCCTTGCTGGGGTGGGGAGCTGCCACCCTCTTGCAGCTCCCCTCATGCCCAAGGTCCCTCCCGTGAGGCCAAACCTGGCCACGATGACCCTGCCAGGGCTCATCTCCCACCCATGCCAGGCAGGACAAGGGTGCTAGGACCTAAGCACCCTCCTCTGAGGAAGGGGGGGCAGGAAGTGTGCCCATCACCTCCCAGTGGGAGCTTGGAGCAACGCTTTTGGATGGATGGGAGATGCCTGAACCAGTGTGGCAAGCATTCATCCCAGAGAAATGAGCCCCATGCCCAGGGGAGCCCCCAAAGTACCAGGACCCCCCATCCCGGGGGTGCAGCAGGACAGCATGTGGGGACTTACTGCGCTGCAGGTTTGCCATCCCTTTCCTCTGCCTGATTGCCAAGAGCGGGCTGGAAGGAAGAGGAAGAGGGGAGGTGAGAGCCCATCCAACTCACCCCCCTCACCCGCAAAAAGCCAGACACGATGCCCACCCTGCCCACTGCCCCTCCAGCAAGGAGCTGCCTGGAGACTCCCCCTACCCCCGGCTCAGAGCCAGGCCCACCTCACCCTCCCCAACCTCCTGCCGGGGTCTGGTCCCTGCAGCCAGCTCTGCCCCATGCCCTGCACCTCCTGCCAGGGACGATGCCAGGCACAGCTCGGGGACAGCCTGGCATAGCGGGTAAGAGCAGTGGGGGGGGAGAATGGTTTGGCCCCATCCCAGCTTATTTACTACAGCAGAGACAAGCTGGAAGCCCCTGGGCTGCCAGAGCTGCTTTCTGCAGGAGGTGACCAGGATGTCCGGTGGCATCACTTACTCCACAGGGACAGTAGGTGCGGGTGGTGGCAGCGGTGGTGGTGGCGGCGGTGGAGCAGGCGCAACCGGCTCAGGGGGCTGACTCTGCGGTGATGGACCCCGGGCCAGCTTCTCCTTCAGTGACCCCACTGCAACAGGGGGCAGTTGGAGCTGTGTGGGCTCAGAGTCCGAGCCCACCCCCGGCCACGGGCAGGCAGCGCCGTGGGCATCCCTCCGGCACCGCTGCGGGCTCCTGCCTGCGTCAGGCAGGGGGGAAACCACCCACCTTCCTTCTCCAACTCCACCAGCCGCCCCTCAGCCTCCTGCAGCTGCTTTGTCAGCTGTCCATTCTCAGCCTCAGCCTTGGCCAGGGCAGCTTGGGCCTCATCCAGCTCCTCTGGCTCCGGCCGCCTTCCCAACTGCTCCTCCAGCTCCTTCACCTGCGGGAGCAGGGGGACAGAGGGAGCTGGGTGCAGCCCAGGAGCTGCCCCCTCCCTCCCAGTGCCATCTCACAGCACCACAACTTGGCTGCCTGCAAGGGTCTCGAAGCTAATTTTAGGGCAGTTGGCTGGGTGGTGGGAGCCTGGTGAGCTGGGGGGTGCTACCCCAGTGTGGGGCCCTCTCCCTGGCACCCAAAATGTGCTAGTGGAAGTCCATGGAAGAAGAACCTCTCCAGGCTGTGGCACGAAGCACAGGATGGGCATGGAGGGGGTGATGGAGGGATCTGATCCTGATTGCAGCCAGTTCCCGTGCCCAGGGGAATCCACCAGCAGCCCTGGAGCTGTGCCATGCCCTAGCCCTGCTCCCCAAACCAGGTCACCCACCTTCAGGGACAGCTCCTTACCTTCTGCTGCTGCTCCTGCCTGGACTCCTCCAGCAAGCGGGTCAGGCGTCCCACCTCCTGCAGGGCTGCCATCAGCTGGGCATTGGGCCCTGAGCTCTGCAGCAGGATCGTGCTCTGCCTGTTGGCCTCCTTCTTTTGCACCAGCATCTGCCCATGGGGACGGGGGTCAGGGAGGGACTGAGCCCCCGGGCTCACCCCAGTGAGAGAAAAGCCCTTTCAGGGGAGGCTGGGAGTACAACCCGTCCAACCTCATCCCAAGGGACCGCAACGGGTGTCCAGGAGCATCCCCATCCTCCAGGGATTCAGGGCTAAGCCAGCAGGGAGATAAGGATTGGGGTGTTTGCACCCCACTTTCCCACCCTCCGTGGATGCCCTCCCTCCCCCTCCAGCACCCATGGGGAGAGTGACCCGAGGCCCAGATGTACCTCATGGGCGAAGGCTTCAGCGTGCAGGCGCAGGTCCTGCTCCAGCTCCAGCTGCTCCATGGCATCACAGTAATCCTGGGTGACAATCTGGGACACTGCCAGGGAAAGCCAGGGCTCGTGAGGGGGTGTGTGGTGCCAGCGTGGGGGGTGCAGGCCACTGCAGGAGCCTCAGCACAGCCACCTCCCCTGGACGGGGATGCCCACGTCCCTGCCATCCGTCAGAGTGACCCGAGGCCCAGATGTACCTCATGGGCGAAGGCTTCAGCGTGCAGGCGCAGGTCCTGCTCCAGCTCCAGCTGCTCCATGGCATCACAGTAATCCTGGGTGACAATCTGGGACACTGCCAGGGAAAGCCAGGGCTCGTGAGGGGGTGTGTGGTGCCAGCGTGGGGGGTGCAGGCCACTGCAGGAGCCTCAGCACAGCCACCTCCCCTGGACGGGGATGCCCACGTCCCTGCCATCCGTCTGCAGCTCCCAGTGCTGCACCTTTGCTTTCGGCTTCACCAGTTCGCCAAACTGGGTGGCACTAGGCAGCTGCCAGTTGTTCCTCTGCCGGCTTGCCAGGGCGCAGCAAGACAGGGAGGGGACACGGCCATGGGGGCCCAGCACCCAACTCACCTCTCTTGAAGGACTTCAGTGCCCGCTGGCTGGTGCCCAGGGCTGCCCGCAGGCGCTGCCGCTCCTCCTGTCCCATCTCCAGCTGCAGCAGGACAAGCAAGCCCGGCTGCAGCTCCCAGTGCTGCACCTTTGCCTTCGGCTTCACCAGTTCACCAGACTGGGTGGCACTGGTGGCATTAGGGAGCTGCTAGTTGTTCCTCTGCCGGCTTGCCAGGGCGCAGCAAGACAGGGAGGGGACACGGCCATGGGGGCCCAGCACCCAACTCACCTCTCTTGAAGGACTTCAGTGCCCGCTGGCTGGTGCCCAGGGCTGCCCGCAGGCGCTGCCGCTCCTCCTGTCCCATCTCCAGCTGCAGCAGGACAAGCAAGCCTTGGCTTAGCCCCGGGCTCAGCTGGGGGGCCCCCCCATGCCCAGCCCACCTCCCCAAGACATCAGGGAGATGGTGAGGGGCTGCACAGGAGGGTCTTATCTCTCAAAAAAACTGTCCTGAGCTTGGTAAGGAGCTACAAGGATGAGCAGAAGCCATGGAAGAAGGGAAACAGGGAGGCTGATCAAAGGAGAGGCTGCCCCAGGGGGTTTCCTGCTTGGCTGGGGCATCCCAGTGAGGATCCCAGGAGATACCTGGTCCTTCAGGTCCTGGTTCTGCCTCTGCAGCTCCTGGACCTGGATGGTGAGGTCCTTCCGCTGCTCCAGCAGCCAGGAAATCTTCTCCTGCAGATCTGGAAACAAAGACGAGCAAGAGGTGAGAAAGTGGAGCCAAAGGGTGGGAAAGGGGAGTACAGCCCTCCCAGAGCTGGTCCCCGAGGACCAGGCTGGTGGGGCTACAGCATCCCCCTTCCCAGCTCAACCCTGTCCTTGTTGCATAACCAGTGACCCTGTTGGAAGCTTGTTCTGGGAGGTGACCCAGAGGGACAGACATGTGGCAATGGGGTGGAGTAGGAACCCACAGGACAGCAGGGGCTGTAACTGGCATCTTTCTCATGCTCCAAGCAGTCCCCAAACATCCCCCAAGGGTCAGCCCATGGGCAAGGTCACAACACTACCTGAACACAGGGGTTTTGTTGGAGTGGGCCATCCCCCCAAGGGGTGCATCCTCCCCTAGAAGTGCATCTCCCTGAGCAGTGCGTCTCTCCCAAGGGATGCATCCCTCCAAGGGGTGCATTTCCCTGAGGAGTGCATCCTGCAACGGGTCCATCCCTCCTCCCAGAGCTACATCCCCCAGACCCCTCCTGGTACTGACAGGCAAATCTGCAGACACAGCTGAAATTGCTGACATGGGAAAACAGGATGGGAAAGGAGGAAGTGCGAGCAACAGCACTTTCATTTCACCTTTTTTCATTTGATTTAAGTATCACTTTCTCATTGTTTACCCACAACAAGGCCCAGGCACAACCTACAGCCGCGGGGCCAGGCTGAGCCAGGTTTAGGGGACAACGGGACAGGGCAGCCAGGCCGGGGCCAGTGCTTTGCCTCTGACTTCACCGTTTCTGCCTGGGGCTTATCCAGGACCCCCCAGCCCCACTCACCCTCCAACTGCTGCCTGTAGCACTGAGCAGGGTCGGGGTCCTCCTCGGGGGGCTCCTCCTTGGGCAGGGCCGGGGCGGCCATCGGGGCCAGGCTGAGCCGCTTCAGTTGCTTGTTCTCCTGCTTCACCTGGGGTGGGATGGAGACCCCCTCACCAGCAGCAGGGTTTCTACTGCACCACGGAGCCCGGTGTGCCAGTGGGGGATGCTCTGGCACCCTCACAAGGGGTTGCGGGCATCGGGGTGCTGGGGGAGGAATGGGGGCGGGGGAGTGCTGCCCGACCCTACCTGGGCTGCGTAGGCTTCGGCTCTCTGCCGACATGTCCTCTCGATCTCAAACTCCGTCTCCAGCGCCGAGAGCTCGGCCAGCAGCGCCTGCGATGCTGGCAGCAGCAGCAGCAGAAGCCAGATTCAGGCACCCACCCAGCCCTCGGTGCCCGGTGGAAGGGTCTCAGCTGGCACCCTGCCCTCCTCCCTGCCCACATCCCACTGACCCCATCACCGCTGGCTCCAGTGAGGGGCTGAGGACACCTCCAAGTCCCCATATGGGACTGTGCCAGGATGTGACACTGGGACAGGACTGGGCTCACCTTGCTCGAGCTCAGCCAGCCGCTCCTCCGCTTCGCCCACCTCCTGGCCAACAGGGGGGTGCTGCTGGGGAGAAGATGCACATGTGGCATTGTGTTGGCGTGGCATTGCCTTGGCATGGCATTGCCTTGGCAAGCCCCAAGGCACCTGGACACTGCCAGCCATGCTGGGGATGCTGTGACCATGACAAAAGATGTGCATGTGGCATTGCCTTGGCGTGGCATTGCCTTGGCGAGCCCCAAGGCACCTGGACACTGCCAGCCATGCTGGGGATGCTGTGACCATGACACCCCGGTGATCAGCACGCAGCCACGGCTGGAGGGAAGGGCACAAGGGGATCACCCCTTCATCACCCCGGAGTTACAGGGGCAGGAGGAGGAAATAAAACAGAAAATGAGCCTTTGAGTGATACCTGCACCACAGCTGACTCTTCCTCCTCCTCATCCTCTTCCTCCTCATCATCCTCTTCCTCCTCCTCATCCTCACTGCCTTCCGACTCCAGGATGGCTGCAGAGGAACCGAAAGCGCAACAGAAAGTCATCAGTGCAACTGGAAACCTGGGAGGTGTTTCTACCCCTTTGCTTTTGCCAGGCTGGCACTGCTCTGCCAGGGGCAGGGGCTGAGCACCCCCTGCACCGTGGGCTGGGGGGGGCTGGCGATGCCTCCGTGGCTGCCGGGGTCGCATATGCTAAGGAAAATGGGAAAGTCCGTACAGCAGGACAGCCTGGAGCGGGAGGAACAGCCTGCAAAAATCCAACCTGATAGAAACCAGCTCTTCAAAGGCCTCAGCAAAGGAGTGGAGGGCACTGGAGTAAGGGGGCTGCTCGGAGAAGGCAGGAGCGCAGCCGGGAAAAATCCCTGTGAGCAATTCCAGGCAAGGAAAGGCTGCCCCAGGGCATCCTGCTGCCCTGGCAAGCCCTTGCCAGCAGCTCACCCGAGAGGTGCCACCACAGAGCTGTGCTCTTGCTTGGTTCAGCTGGTGCCTGTGGGTGTGGGAGGAGGCCAGGGTGACACAGGGAGCTGGACATTCCCCGGGACCACCAGGCTTCCCCACCACCACACTGGGGTGACTGGTCTGGAGGGGGACCCATGTGCAAGACCCCACGGAATGCACACAGGCACATAGCAGGGAGCATGTCCCTGGGAACAGCCAGCCCCCATCAGTGACTGCTTCATCCCCAGCTGCTCCAGGGTCTTCCCATCCTTCCGAGGTGGGGGGCTCAGAGGGGCAGCTGTTTACCCAGCTCCCCCCAGGGCAGCTCCCAGAAGGGCTGTGGTTTGTCACGACCCAGAGGGACAGGAATCCAGCACCTGCCTCCGACCCTTCCCATCACAGACCTAATCCAGCGGGGAATGCGCTCTGGAATCTAAATCCACCCCCATTTGTAATCCAGCCACCGCTGCTGGGACCTTACACCCCTTGCAAGGGCTGGGGTCTCCTGCGAGACCCACAGGAGGGGTGTGCTGCTGCCCAGAAAAGGTCCCAGGACCCCCATGCCAGAACCCCCACACGGGGTGCTGCCCCGTGGCCTTGGCTCTTGCAAAATGCAGCCGTACAAACACGCACACACCAGCAAAAGCCCTAAATGGCAGCTGGCAGCCGGGGCGGGCACCTCCTGCAGCCCAGAGTGACAGAGGGATGGACAGACAGATGGACAGGTGGGCAGACACACTTGGTGCCCAAGAGCTGACAGGCCATCTAAATACAACCCACTAGTCATCCGTCCCTCCACAAGTGGAGAAAATCCCTCTCCAGGCCC
>NW_015090793.1:15223054-15243710 GCF_001431845.1 Calidris pugnax
CCGCCCTCCCAGTGCCATCTCACAGCACCACAACTTGGCTGCCTGCAAGGGTCTCGAAGCTAATTTTAGGGCAGTTGGCTGGGTGGTGGGAGCCTGGTGAGCTGGGGGGTGCTACCCCAGTGTGGGGCCCTCTCCCTGGCACCCAAAATGCGCTAGTGGAAATCCATGGAAGAAGAACCTCTCCAGGCTGTGGCACGAAGCACAGGATGGGCATGGAGGGGGTGATGGAGGGATCTGATCCTGATTGCAGCCAGTTCCCGTGCCCAGGGGAATCCACCAGCAGCCCTGGAGCTGTGCCATGCCCTAGCCCTGCTCCCCAAACCAGGTCACCCACCTTCAGGGACAGCTCCTTACCTTCTGCTGCTGCTCCTGCCTGGACTCCTCCAGCAAGCGGGTCAGGCGTCCCACCTCCTGCAGGGCTGCCATCAGCTGGGCGTTGGGCCCTGAGCTCTGCAGCAGGATCGTGCTCTGCCTGTTGGCCTCCTTCTTTTGCACCAGCATCTGCCCATGGGGACGGGGGTCAGGGAGGGACTGAGCCCCCAGGCTCACCCCAGCGAGAGAAAAGCCCTTTCAGGGGAGGCTGGGAGGAAAACCCGTCCAACCTCATCCCAAGGGACCGCAACGGGTGTCCAGGAGCATCCCCATCCTCCAGGGATTCAGGGCTAAGCCAGCAGGGAGATAAGGATGGGGGTGTTTGCACCCCACTTTCCCACCCTCCGTGGATGCCCTCCCTCCCCCTCCAGCACCCATGGGGAGAGTGACCCGAGGCCCAGATGTACCTCATGGGCGAAGGCTTCAGCGTGCAGGCGCAGGTCCTGCTCCAGCTCCAGCTGCTCCATGGCATCACAGTAATCCTGGGTGACAATCTGGGACACTGCCAGGGAAAGCCAGGGCTCGTGAGGGGGTGTGTGGTGCCAGCGTGGGGGGTGCAGGCCACTGCAGGAGCCTCAGCACAGCCACCTCCCCTGGACGGGGATGCCCACGTCCCTGCCATCCGTCTGCAGCTCCCAGTGCTGCACCTTTGCTTTCGGCTTCACCAGTTCGCCAAACTGGGTGGCACTAGGCAGCTGCCAGTTGTTCCTCTGCCGGCTTGCCAGGGCGCAGCAAGACAGGGAGGGGACACGGCCATGGGGGCCCAGCACCCAACTCACCTCTCTTGAAGGACTTCAGTGCCCGCTGGCTGGTGCCCAGGGCTGCCCGCAGGCGCTGCCGCTCCTCCTGTCCCATCTCCAGCTGCAGCAGGACAAGCAAGCCCTGGCTTAGCCCCAGGCTCAGTTGGGGGGGCCCCCCATGCCCAGCCCACCTCCCACTCCCAGAACATCGGGGAGACGGTGAGGGGCTGCAGAGGAGCATCTTATCTCTCAAAAAAAAACTGTCCTGAGCTTGGCAAGGAGCTACAAGGATGAGCAGGAGCCATGGAAGGAGGCAAACAGGGAGGCTGATCAAAGGAGAGGCTGCCCCAGGGGGTTTCCTGCTTGGCTGGGGCATCCCAGTGAGGATCCCAGGAGATACCTGGTCCTTCAGGTCCTGGTTCTGCCTCTGCAGCTCCTGGACCTGGATGGTGAGGTCCTTCCGCTGCTCCAGCAGCCAGGAAATCTTCTCCTGCAGATCTGGAAACAAAGACGAGCAAGAGGTGAGAAAGTGGAGCCAAAGGGTGGGAAAGGGGAGTACAGCCCTCCCAGAGCTGGTCCCCGAGGACCAGGCTGGTGGGGCTACAGCATCCCCCTTCCCAGCTCAACCCTGTCCTTGTTGCATAACCAGTGACCCTGTTGGAAGCTTGTTCTGGGAGGTGACCCAGAGGGACAGACATGTGGCAATGGGGTGGAGTAGGAACCCACAGGACAGCAGGGGCTGTAACTGGCATCTTTCTCATGCTCCAAGCAGTCCCCAAACATCCCCCAAGGGTCAGCCCATGGGCAAGGTCACAACACTACCTGAACACAGGGGTTTTGTTGGAGTGGGCCATCCCCCCAAGGGGTGCATCCTCCCCTAGAAGTGCATCTCCCTGAGCAGTGCGTCTCTCCCAAGGGATGCATCCCTCCAAGGGGTGCATTTCCCTGAGGAGTGCATCCTGCAACGGGTCCATCCCTCCTCCCAGAGCTACATCCCCCAGACCCCTCCTGGTACTGACAGGCAAATCTGCAGACACAGCTGAAATTGCTGACATGGGAAAACAGGATGGGAAAGGAGGAAGTGCGAGCGACAGCACTTTCATTTCACCTTTTTTCATTTGATTTAAGTATCACTTTCTCATTGTTTACCCACAACAAGGCCCAGGCACAACCTACAGCCGCGGGGCCAGGCTGAGCCAGGTTTAGGGGACAACGGGACAGGGCAGCCAGGCCGGGGCCAGTGCTTTGCCTCTGACTTCACCGTTTCTGCCTGGGGCTTATCCAGGACCCCCCAGCCCCACTCACCCTCCAACTGCTGCCTGTAGCACTGAGCAGGGTCGGGGTCCTCCTCGGGGGGCTCCTCCTTGGGCAGGGCCGGGGCGGCCATCGGGGCCAGGCTGAGCCGCTTCAGTTGCTTGTTCTCCTGCTTCACCTGGGGTGGGATGGAGACCCCCCCACCAGCAGCAGGGTTTCTACTGCACCACGGAGCCCGGTGTGCCAGTGGGGGATGCTCTGGCACCCTCACAAGGGGTTGCGGGCATCGGGGTGCTGGGGGAGGAATGGGGGCGGGGGAGTGCTGCCCGACCCTACCTGGGCTGCGTAGGCTTCGGCTCGCTGCCGACATGTCCTCTCGATCTCAAACTCCGTCTCCAGCGCCGAGAGCTCGGCCAGCAGCGCCTGCGATGCTGGCAGCAGCAGCAGCAGAAGCCAGATTCAGGCACCCACCCAGCCCTCGGTGCCCGGTGGAAGGGTCTCAGCTGGCACCCTGCCCTCCTCCCTGCCCACATCCCACTGACCCCATCACCGCTGGCTCCAGTGAGGGGCTGAGGACACCTCCAAGTCCCCATATGGGACTGTGCCAGGATGTGACACTGGGACAGGACTGGGCTCACCTTGCTCGAGCTCAGCCAGCCGCTCCTCCGCTTCGCCCACCTCCTGGCCAACAGGGGGGTGCTGCTGGGGAAAAGATGTGCATGTGGCATTGCCTTGGCGTGGCATTGCCTTGGCGAGCCCCAAGGCACCTGGACACTGCCAGCCATGCTGGGGATGCTGTGACCGCGACACCCCGGTGATCAGCACGCAGCCATGGCTGGAGGGAAGGGCACAAGGGGATCACCCCTTCATCACCCCGGAGTTACAGGGGCAGGAGGAGGAAATAAAACAGAAAATGAGCCTTTGAGTGATACCTGCACCACAGCTGACTCTTCCTCCTCCTCATCCTCTTCCTCCTCATCATCCTCTTCCTCCTCCTCATCCTCACTGCCTTCCGACTCCAGGATGGCTGCAGAGGAACCGAAAGCGCAACAGAAAGTCATCAGTGCAACTGGAAACCTGGGAGGTGTTTCTACCCCTTTGCTTTTGCCAGGCTGGCACTGCTCTGCCAGGGGCAGGGGCTGAGCACCCCCTGCACCGTGGGCTGGGGGGGGCTGGCGATGCCTCCGTGGCTGCCGGGGTCGCATATGCTAAGGAAAATGGGAAAGTCCGTACAGCAGGACAGCCTGGAGCGGGAGGAACAGCCTGCAAAAATCCAACCTGATAGAAACCAGCTCTTCAAAGGCCTCAGCAAAGGAGTGGAGGGCACTGGAGTAAGGGGGCTACTCGGAGAAGGCAGGAGCGCAGCCGGGAAAAATCCCTGTGAGCAATTCCAGGCAAGGAAAGGCTGCCCCAGGGCATCCTGCTGCCCTGGCAAGCCCTTGCCAGCAGCTCACCCAAGAGGTGCCACCACAGAGCTGTGCTCTTGCTTGGTTCAGCTGGTGCCTGTGGGTGTGGGAGGAGGCCAGGGTGACACAGGGAGCTGGACATTCCCCGGGACCACCAAGCTTCCCCACCACCACACTGGGGTGACTGGTCTGGAGGGGGACCCATGTGCAAGACCCCACGGAGTGCACACAGGCACGTAGCAGGGAGCATGTCCCTGGGGACAGCCAGCCCCCATCAGTGACTGCTTCATCCCCCGGGACCACCAGGCTTCCCCACCACCACACTGGGGTGACTGGTCTGGAGGGGGACCCATGTGCAAGACCCCACGGAATGCACACAGGCACATAGCAGGGAGCATGTCCCTGGGAACAGCCAGCCCCCATCAGTGACTGCTTCATCCCCAGCTGCTCCAGGGTCTTCCCATCCTTCCGAGGTGGGGGGCTCAGAGGGGCAGCTGTTTACCCAGCTCCCCCCAGGGCAGCTCCCAGAAGGGCTGTGGTTTGTCACGACCCAGAGGGACAGGAATCCAGCACCTGCCTCCGACCCTTCCCATCACAGACCTAATCCAGCGGGGAATGCGCTCTGGAATCTAAATCCACCCCCATTTGTAATCCAGCCACCGCTGCTGGGACCTTACACCCCTTGCAAGGGCTGGGGTCTCCTGCGAGACCCACAGGAGGGGTGTGCTGCTGCCCAGAAAAGGTCCCAGGACCCCCATGCCAGAACCCCCACACGGGGTGCTGCCCCGTGGCCTTGGCTCTTGCAAAATGCAGCCGTACAAACACGCACACACCAGCAAAAGCCCTAAACGGCAGCTGGCAGCCGGGGCGGGCACCTCCTGCAGCCCAGAGTGACAGAGGGATGGACAGACAGATGGACAGGTGGGCAGACACACTTGGTGCCCAAGAGCTGACAGGCCATCTAAATACAACCCACTAGTCATCCGTCCCTCCACAAGTGGAGAAAATCCCTCTCCAGGCCCTGTTCTTGACTGGTTTCACCTCCAGTGAACCATCTCGTTCAGCCGGCAGCGCCCAGACACCACAGTGATGGTCACAGGGTACAGTCAGAGCCACCCCCGCCATCCTGCCTCGAGGCATGCAGGGATGCTTGGCCGCACGTGAGCCCACCAAGACCACCGTTGTCCTCGAACGCACGCAAAGGACCTTACCTTCAAGCTGCCCAGTCCCTTCCCCAGCCCAGGCCATGGCGGTGGGTCTGGTGGCACCCAACCCCCTGAGCTCGGCCGGGTGCCTGCACCCTATGCCCCGGTGCTCGTCTCTTCCTTCCCACTCACTGCAGGGAAGTGAAACTGCGCCGTCCCGGCGCAGGCTCGGTGGCTGCACCACCACCACCACCACCTATGGCGGGGCCGAGCATCCTGATCCGCCCCCAGCAGGGATGGAAAGCCAGACCCGGCCGAGCAGGATGGTTTTTGCAGCCAAGGCCCGCGCAGGGGAGAAGTGCTGGTGCAAAAACCACCAGGAACCAAAACTCGCTCTGTCCCAACTGAGTTGCTTCATCCCCCAGGAGAAGCTCAGGTCACGCAATCATAGAATCATTTAGGCTGGAAAAGACCTTTAAGATCACCAAGTCTAGCACTGCCAAGTCTAACAGCTCCTTCCCCGTGCAGCTCTGCAGCAAATATCCCCCTCTCACAGCATGTACACCTCCCAGCTCATCTTAAAATAAAAAATGCTGGGGTTTGAGGAGATGCCAGCTCAGTGAGAGCTTGGGTATCTTCCTGCACCTCTGCCCAGCCAGGGGAGGAGCTCTGTCTGCACCAGGCAGCCCTGCCTGGCATGGGCAAGGAGTGCTGCTCCCACAGCAGGGTACGGGCAAGAAGATGGGAAGGGACCAGGGATGCCCAGTGGTGGGAAGGAAACAGCCACGGTGGGAAGCACGAGAGCACGGAGGGGTTTTGGTGACCACGCTGGTTTTATTCAGCAAGGAGAAGAGGTTTCTCACCACTTTGCGACGCTGGCGCCATGGACCCACAGCCCTCTGTACCCTCCTAACAGCTAACGCTGGCCAGCCCCACTGGAGGGACCTTTGGATGGTCCATAGAGGTTTTGAGGAAGGCGAGGCTGCTCCTCGAAGCTGACCATCGCAGCCCAGAGCCCAGGGGTGTTAGAGGGCCGTGCTGGCCATCCCCTGGCCCACATTGGCCTCGCGTGGGTAGTACTCGGCCAGGATGTTCTCGGGGATGCGCTTCAGCAGCTGCTTGGGGAAGATGCGCAGCAGCTGCCAGCCGATGTCCAGGGACTCGAAGATGCTCCGGTTCTCATAGGGACCTGGTAAGAGATGCAGGCAAGGGAGGTGAAGGAGCTGGGAGATGCTGGGGGCCCGGTCCAGTTCCAAAACCCCCTCCCGGCTCCGGGGCTGGTGTCCTGCCGCCCGCCTCACCCTGTGTGATGAACTGCTTCTCAAACTTCTGCAGGAACTCCAGGTAGAGCAGGTCATCAGGTGAGAGGGCCTCTTCCCCCACCACCGCCTTCATGGCCTGCACATCTTTCCCGATGGCGTAGCAGGCATACTGCAGGAAGGGCAGGAACCCGTCAGGCAGATGGATACTCCATGCAACCCACCGGGCAGGGGCAGCAGCACAGGTTCTCCCTCGCCCAGCTTCAGGAACGGCTCAGGGAAACACCAGCCTTGGCTCGGCCATTTGCTGCCTGGTTGTGTCACCCTGCACGTTGGGGCTGCCCCCAGCAGGATCTGCATGCCCAGGCTCAGCCTGTATGACCAGGCACTTTTCAAAGCCTTCTGGCATCTGCAGCATCCACAGTTAAATATAATTATATTTACTATAATAATATATGCCGCATGGAAAAAACCCGGCTTGCTGTCAGCCTGGGATTCTTGTAGCACAACAAGCTACAGTTCTGCTTCCCCTTTGGACTTTCAGCTTCCCAGGGCAAAGCATCCCACCCCCTTACCCCAACTCTCCCTCACGTCGAGGAGGTACCAAAAATAAGTGCTCGAGTCCATCATGGCCAAGAGCTCCAAGATCTCAGCCCCAAGCTGGGGAAGAAGGGCTTTGAAGGGACAAATGATCCTGCTCTCCCTGCCCCCCGTCATTGTCCCCCTCCTGCCCAGCCCTTACCAGCTGGTTGGAGACATCTCCGTGGTCCTTCCTGGTCATGCCCTCCCCGATGGCCGACTTCATCAGACGGGAGAGGGAGGGCAGCACATTGATGGGGGGGTAGATCTGCAAGGCAAGAGGGATGCCACACAAACATGTTCACCTGCTGCCAGCCCTGCTGGGCACCCCCATGCAGGCAAGGGGATGCTGCCCCCACTTGGGGCTCCCCATCCTGGTGCTCTCGGGTGGTTTCCAGCCCTACGTGATGCCAGTGGACACGGAAGGGCTGGATCCATCCCCACTCTGCCAGAGCATGGAGTTGGGAAGGGGCCCAGGAACGAACCTGCCTGTTGTGGAGCTGCCGGTCAACGTAGATCTGCCCCTCGGTGATGAAGCCCGTCAGATCAGGGATGGGGTGGGTGATGTCTGGGGAAGGTAGGGTGGTTGTGAGCCCCAAAAGCGGGTCTGGCTACTCAGCTGGGCATGGGACATGACCATGCCCCATGCCAGGAGGTGACAGGAGCAGCGCGGCCCCGGGGAAGCTGCACCAGCCTTTGGTTGTGAGCAAGAGCCAGTCCCCTCCTCAGCACCAGGCAGAGAACTGCCCATTTTAGACTTGCCAGTGTGTGTACCACCACCCCTGCCCCATGCCCCCCAAGTCTGATCCCCCCAACCACATCCTTTGGCTGAAACCCAGCACTGTTCCCCAGATCGGATAAACCTAAAGCATCCCAGCAAGCTTCACTACCCCAAAAGATCCCCCAAAACTTGTTAAAATAAAACAATTTGGTATTTCCCAGCCCTGTGGCTTCACGGTGCGGGCACAGTGGTGGCACAGCACACCCCATGGCGACCCCCACGTCCCCCGGGGCCACTGACCATCGTTGGGCATGGTCAGAATAGGGATCTGCGTGATGGAGCCATTCCTGCCCTCCACACGCCCAGCTCGCTCGTAGATAGTGGCCAGATCGGTGTACATGTAGCCGGGGAAGCCGCGGCGGCCGGGCACCTCCTCCCTGGCTGCTGACACCTGCAGGACAGAGCGGGGCTGCTGTGAGTGCTGGAGGGGGCTGATGCACCCCAAATACTCCAGGCACCCCAAGCACCCCAAGTATCCTGCGCATCCCAAGCGCCCCCCAGCACCCTGGGCACCTCAGGCATCCCAAATACCCCAAGCACGCTGGACACCCCAGGCATCCTGGACCCCCCCATGCACCCCGACAGGTCAGTCTTTGTCCCCTGCCACTCTGGGGAGGACAGAAGGGAGTGGGGTGGACCCCGGGGGACAGGCACTGACCTCCCGCAGGGCCTCGGCGTAGGAGCTCATGTCCGTCAGGATCACCAGCACATGCTTCTCGCACTGGTAGCCCAGGAACTCGGCGGTGGTCAGGGCCAGGCGGGGGGTTATGATCCGCTCGATCCTGCAACGGGACAGGGTGGGCACCCCCAGATCCCACCTACCCCCCACCAGAGCATCCACGGAGCCCCCGCCTGGTGCTGAGCTGCATGGCCTCCCTGCAGCATGCCAGGCTGGTGGCAGGGGTGATCAGGGACCCCTGGGGAGGGACCCCACCTATTGGGGGTGGGACAGGGTGCTGGCCAGAGAGGAGGAGGGTGGCAGCCACTTCCCACCCAGGGCATCGGCTCCCAGACACTGCAGGAAGGGATGGGGACCCAAAAGCTGGCTGGGTTCACCACCAGCTCCTGTGCCCATTCACTGCCCACTGGGCTGCTCGCTGGCCAGAACCCAGCAGAGCTGCACCATCCCCACCAAAGTGGGCCCCCCTACCCTGCCAAAGGGGGGTCCTCCAGCACCGCAGATCAGAGCATGCTCAGTGCCCCCCCTGCACCCCCAGGGTATCCCTTACGGGACCACACTGGAGGCTGCTCAGGACAGAGCTCACAGCACCCAGGAGTGGGGCTGGCCCCTAGGGAGCAGAAGGATCCCACAGCCATTTGTTGAATGCACAGCAGGACCCTAATGACCCACAGCTGCACCCAGCACCAGCTCCTGCACCTTAATCAGGTCCTCAGCAGGGAGGGAGGAGAAAGGAGAAGAAGGAGGTGAAAAAGGAGGAGAAGGAGGAGGAGAGCTGCGTGCCAGAGCCACGGGGGTCACTCACGTGGGGTCGTTGGCCAGGTTGAGGAAGAGGCACACATTCTCCATGGAGCCGTTCTCTTCAAAGTCTGACTTGAAGAAGCGAGCTGTCTCCATGTTCACCTGCCCGCATGGGAGGAAAGGCTGGTCAGCAGGAGTGGGGTGGCTTCATGCATGGGGAAACTGAGGCAGGCGGGGGTCGAGGTGGTGCAGGGAGGTGGCAGCAAGGTTGCCCACACGTTGTGTGCAATTGGGGCTCCCCACCAATAGGCTTTGCCGAGGTCAGCTGGGCTGTCCTGTCCTGGGACCAACTCACCCCCATGGCAGCAAAGACAATGGCGAAGTTGTCCTCATGATAGTCCATCACATCCTTGGACTTCTTCACCAGGCCAGCCTGTCGGCAGATCTGTGCAGCTATCTGCAGTGGGACAGGGACAAGCGGGCAGCATGGGGCCAGCACCCATGGCCAACTCTCCCCCAAAGGGGCCACAGCCCTCCTGGGACAAGGATATGGCTCCTGTAGCAGCGAGGGGCAGGGGGTGACATGGATGGAGATGGGACAAATAGGAACCAGCAGAGGGGAGAGCATCCTAGGACAGGCACCATCACCCCCAGACACCCACCTACCTGCAGGTGGGTACCCATCAATGTGGGTCAGGGAGGAGCAGGGGCTTCCCCCCACACCAGCCAGCCATGACCCCTCACCGTGGCACAGCGCCCATCATGCTTGGCCCTGACTTGACCGTGGTCACCCTCCTCTGTCGCTCCCGATCTGTCAGGGTGGGTTTTCCATCCCACCGCATCACTGTCTGTGCCGGGGGGGCCGGGACGGCACTGCCCATCCACCGTGTCAGTGTCCCCATGAATCAGTCTGGTATTTCCAGTGTCTCCTACTCTGGGGCCATGGGGTGGTCTCAGCTGCCCCTGCCCCATGGGCTCAGGTGCCCCACATCAGCCCAGATCACCTCTCCCTGCCCAGCACAGCTCTTGGCGTAACAGAGTTTGCTTTTACCATCTCGCTGTGCACATGGGGAAACTGAGGCACAAGGGCAACGTGGGCTCCCCCTCTCTGGTGTGGACTAATTCATCACCCTCTGTGGCTGGGGGCATTGGGGAACACAACACACACCCCAAAAAGTCAGTCACAGCAAGCAGAGCACAGCAGGGAGAGGAGGAAAGACACAGGAGACAGGCTCCAACCCTCCCAAATCCCTCCACGCTGCCTCCTCCATCATCTTCCTTCTCCTCTGCCTGCTGGTGGGGCTGTGCTGGGCACTCAGCACCCCACAGGAACCCACCTCGTTGTGGGGGAGGCCAGCAGCGGAGAAGATGGGGATCTTCTGGCCCCGGGCGATGCTGTTCATCACGTCAATGGGCGAGATCCCAGTCTGGATCATCTCCTCGGGATAGATGCGGCCATGGGGGTTGATGGGCTGGCCTGGAGCAGGAGAGGGAATAAGGCACCCGCAGGGCAACCCAAAATGAAAGAGTCACCTCAGCTGGTGCTAAAACTTAGTCAGGAGCTTCTGAAGCTAAGGAAGAAGCACACTCTTGGACCGGTGCAGTCACTCAGCACCAGCCCTGAGGTGGGATGGGCTCACCAGGCACCACCCCTGCACCCATACACCTACCCAGGGCACCCCAATGGGGACGGATCAACCCCCCTGAGGAGCTGGGGTGGTGGTGGCACCATGGGGCTGCTCTGGCCACCAGGGCACAGCTTTATCCCACCCCCGAGACCCTCCCGCATCGCCCACAACTGGTAAAAGGAGCCTGGAAAGCAATGCCGTGCCCAGAGCCATCACCGTTAATGTCCAAGAAGTCCTCGGCCATCACTGGGGGACCGCTGTCGATGGGTTTGGCAGAGCCATTGAAGACCCGACCTGCAAGGAGAGAGCTGCTGGTCCCCTGCTGAAGGCACCAGCCGGGGTTGGGGGTGACCCAGCCTGGTGCAGAGCCCTGTGGGCAGGCAGCCGCCCGTCCTGTGGCTGTGGGGCAGGGTCTCCATCCTGCTCCCGGTCCCCTGTGCCAGTGGAGGCAGCACAGGGACAGGCAGCAGTGCTTCCGAGACCAAAGGTCTGCACTCCAGCTGGAGCTTCCCTGCGAGCTCCCCACGGCATGTGGGGGCACATGGGGGCAATCCTGCCTCTCGGGCAACGGCTTCCTCTGCAGCACACCCCCCAACCACGGGGAAATCTGGGCAATGGAGAGGACCCACGGATGCCATAGGACAACCCAGCTGCCTCAGGTTCCCCAGACAGGACACGGGTACCAGCTCTGGGTGCCTGCAGGTGAGGAGCAGAGGATTTTTCCACCCAGAGTGGCTGTAGGTACCCCCAGCCTCGGGGCTGAGTCCCACAGCCCCCTGTGCTGGAGGACGAGGTGTTCCCATGTCACTGCACGGGGCAGGCAGGGAGCGTGTCACCCGAGGGCTGGGTGACACCACAGCCCCCAGGGTAAGAAGGTGCCACCACACAGAGCCAGAGCCCCAGAGACACCCCCAATGCCATCCAAGCCACCAACCTTGGGTCACCTCCCCCTTGGGATCTCCAGATCCTGTGCAGGTGGAGTGACACCAAGACACGCACCCCCCCCCGTACAGGCTCTGGGGACCTGGGGGGGTACGATGCTCCTGCTGCATCACCGTTCATGCTCAACCTCATCGACCATCTCTGAGCTGCCAGATCGATAGCGGTGAAGCCAGTGTGCCGGCCACGCTGTGTCTGTCCTGTGTACCCCTGCCGCCCCGGCACCCCCCCTCCCACTGCCGCCCCGATGGGACTCTCTTCTGGTCCCCGACGTGGCCGGGGAGGCATCGCTGTTGTCAGAGCGGATCAAGCTGACGGCAGGGCCGGGGCGCGGGAGCACGGAGCATGAAAGGTCAGTAACCTTGGCGCTCGCTGGGCACCCACGTCTCCATGCAGCGCCGTGGCACAAAGAGCGGCAGAGGGGAGGGAGGGGATGAGGCAGCCGAGCACCCAGGGGGACCCCAGCCCGGTTTACGGGGGGAAGAAGGGGAACTACCATCAAGCCAGGGCAGGGAGGCTTGAGGGGGGCGGGGGGGTCAGCAGTGCCAGCCCTGGACAGACTGCACACCCCCACCCAGCCCCTCTGCCCTCCCCGGGGGACTCATGCCCAGACCCTGCATGGGGACAGGGGGACCCTGCCTGGGAAAGGAGCTGGGGGCTCCCGCCCTGCTGCCGGGGAGCCGGGACCTGTCCGGCCGTCACCGCGCGCTGCCGTACCGTGCTCGACACCTGCCCCCTCCCAGACAGGCTGCCCTTTACCGCTGCCCTTTGCAGGCAGGGCTCTGCCCGGGTTTCGTGCTGCCGGCAGAGACGGGAAGGAGATTGCAGGAGACATTCGGCCCCCAACTGGGGAGCAATAATGTGCTTCAGCCAACGTCCCTCCACCAGGACCCTGAGTGACCGCCGTCACCGGCTGCGACCCCTGCGAGCCCCTGGGGCTGCTTTGGGGGCTGTAGGACCCCCAGGAGCCTCTGACACAGCTGAGGCAGGGGGGGCTGAGGGCTTTGGAGTGAGCTCAAACAGCCTTGGGGGAGGCTGCTTGGGGCCATGGGGATCTGCCAGCACCCAGCTCGCTCTGCCTGGGTGGGTGTCCCCATGGGGTGGCCGGTCTTCACACCTGGCCACACCTCAGAGCACGGACAGGGGAGATGCTGGGCAGCCCCCGGCTCTCCTAAGGTCAAGGTAATGTGAGTGCTAATGGCACGACCATGGGCTGAACTTCGCCTGTCCTCACCCAGGAAACCTCCTCCCCATCTGGCCCAAGCTTTTTCTCCTGGCATAACTGGGCAGAGTGAGCCCCGGGGGATGTTTTAGCCCAGTACGAGGGTGGCCATCACCATCCCTCTGCGCTGGATGAGACTCTCCTGGGATTGGAGAGCATGCCCAGGGATGTGCTCAGCCCCTCGGCAGCAGCAGAGCTAAACCCTGAGACCCCAATACCCTCAAACTGCCTGTCCCCCTCCAGCTGCCTGCATCTGGGTTTCCCCACCATCCATGCACTGAGATGTGTCAGGGCTCAGAAGTGGGCTGGGCTTACCCAGCATGTCCTCAGAAACCGGGGTCCGGAGGATGTCCCCAGTAAACTCGCAGGAGGTCTTCTTGGCGTCAATCCCAGATGTTCCTTCAAACACCTGCGGAGACCCCAGGGCAAGAGGCGGGTGGGTGGCAATTAGCGGGGATTAGTGGGCACAGAGGGCTGGGGGGCTCGGGGGCAGCCAGGCTCTCCACGGGGAGGTGACGTGATCCGCGTTCACCCGAAAAACCCGTCAGGGCGAGGTGATAAAAGAGGGAGAGAAATCCTGGGGTTAAGAAAACTCCCTTCTGAGGGGCTTCAGCTCAGGGGAAGCGGGGGGAGAAGAGGGGAGGGGGGACGACGCTCTCGTTAATGCAATGAGCACAGCAGAAAGGGCCTCGGGCAGGGCAAGGAAACCAAAGGCATTTTGATCGGTATAATATTTGACACCATTTGTATTAATTAACCTCCAGATCGCTGCTTTAATTAGAGCCGTGTGGCCCCCGGGAGAAGGGCCAGCTTGGGAAAAGCCGGGGGCACCGGGCTGGCGGGGACGCTGGCAGGCACGAGGGCAGGCGATGGCCGCAGCACCCGGGTGCGTGCAGGTGCGTGCAGGTCAGCCCCCGACAAAGCTGCTTGTGCAAAAAGCTCCTTTTTTTAAAAAAAAACACACCTTTTTTTTTTTTTTTTCCCCCTTTTTTTCCCCTCCCGAGGCTGACTCCCTAATAGGATTAAAAGGGCGCTGCAGAGGTCCAGGCAGCATTAGAGGAGCGAAGTTTGGCAGCTGGCCAGCCTGAACCCTGGCCAGGTCGGCTGTGAAGCCACCCCGAGCCCTGGGATGGCTGATTAGGGGGGGATCCGGGCTAATTGGGCAGGACAGACGCAAACAGCCCCAGTGCTCATGGTGAAACCCCACTGTTTGGCTGCCCCAGTTTTGGGGGGCGGGGGGAGCAGCCTGCCTGCTCCAGGCACCCTGGGAACCTGCTGGCTGCCCCAGTCCTGGCCCCGCAGAGGGCTGGTGGCTGTGGGGTGATGGTAGGAAGGTCCTAAGTTTTCCTGCTGGGATGGAGCGGGAGGCAGCCCAGGGAGGCTGATGGGGAAGGTGCAGGGATGAGGGATGGGAGGTCCCAAGGAGGGTCTCCCCAGCAGGGAGATCTGGGAGGGTAGCCCGGGTGAGGGGAGCACAGACACAGCAGGACGGAGCCCCCCCAGCACAGGGGTCATGCCCACGTCTGGCCCCTGCATTCTGCTGAAGTTGTGCAGATGTCACCACTTGGAATTTGGCACCCAGACACCCCTGCCCTGAACTGCTGGTACAAGGGTTGGCACAAGGAACCACCTGCATCCCTGCCTGTGCCACCCTGCCAGCCTGGGTGCAGCTCCCTTGCTCCATCAGAAGGGCCATGGGCCATCAAGGAGCAGTGCTGCAGGACACTGCCTGTCCCAGGACATGGGTCCTGCAGCCTGCCAGGTTGGGAGAGCTGGGACGAGAGCCCTGCCGGCTGCAGGAGCCACCACTGGAGGGGGACAGAACCCTGGGACAGAGCCATGCAGCGCCTCTGCATCCCCCCATCCCACCACACCCCCACCGGGCTGGGCTCACCTGGACGATGGCTTTGGAGCCCATCACCTCCAAGACCTGCCCGCTGCGGCTGGTGCCATTGGGCAGCATGAAGTTCACGATCTCGGCGTACTGGGCAAACTGTAGGGACAGGGTCAGGGTGAGAGGGGTCAGGGGGCTCCTCTGCCTCCCCCCAGACCGCCCCTTGCAGCCCCTGCCTGCCATCCCTGCCTGCACAGGCCTGGCTGCCGGTGCTGCCTCAGTTTCCCCACCTGTAGTCGGGGGGTTCATGCTCCCTGCAGCCACTTAAACCCGGGGGGGGCATACCTTCAGCGGCCAGCCCAGGCAGGAGGAGATGCCAGGGGGAAGCTGCTGCCTGCCCCTGCCCCATCCCGGAGCATGCTCCAGGCTGTGGCACTGCTCCGTGCCTCAGTTTCCCCAACATTGCAGGGTGGCCCCGCTCCCCAGAGCCTGACAAATAACAAATTCAAACCCCTTTCCCTACCAGAAGCAGACAGACCCATCAGCTGCATAAAGCAGTGTCTCTGAGAGCCTGCCAAACCACATCCACAGCCCTGGATAGACCCCCTGGAGCTGGTGGCATCCACTGGTGGCATCCTCAGGGACCTGCCGCGTTGCCAGTCCACTGTGGGACAGAGCAGTCTGGGCTGCCCGTGCAGTTTGAGACCCCAGGGAGCCGCCAGAGCCCCTGTAATTCCCTCCCCAGGTTAAGTCGGGGATCACACTGACACCACGTCACATCACCCAAAGCAAGTCAGAGTGGGCAGAGGGGCAAGCAGGACCCAGCACCCATGGGGTACAAAGGCTGCAGCCCCCCAGGGACACTGACTGATCTCCCTGGCCCCAAACCCAGGCTAGACCCCCGAGGCGGATGGAGGGGACTTTTCTGCAGCCCCTTGGCTGAGGGACAGGTCCTGCTTTGGGGACAACACCCAAGGGGGTTCACTCCACGAGCATGCCTGCCCAGCACACTATGTGCTCTCTTCCATCTCCTCCTCCTCCTCGCTCCAAGCCACCAGGGCTGGCTCCGGTGCTGTGAACTTTGGACTTTAATTCTTCTGTAAAGACCTTTGCATAAAGGACAACAAAGCAAAGGAAACAGCCGCCACGGTCTGGCTCTTTAATTGAGCTTATTAATTTCCATCCTGCCGGGCTTGGCATGAAAGGGACCATAGAAATGAGCCACCGGCCAACAAAGCCCCTCGGAGGGTCCCAGCTGGCTGGGACGCCTGGCGCCCACCCAAGTGAACCCAGCCCCAGCTCCAGGAGCAGGGACAGGCAGGGTGCCACCAGGGTGCCACCCGGTGCTGGGGGGGTGGGCTGAGGTTCAGGACATGGTCTCACTCAGACCAGGGTCCCGGCTGGAGCCGAGCGTGGGTAGGGGCACAGGGGACAGGAGCCAGAGCTCAGGCTGGGGCACAGGGGTCAGGGGAGAGGAGCTGGAGATGGGGGACAGGAGCTGGAGCTCAGGCAGGGACACAGGGGACAGCAGGTAGCTGGGTGCAGGGGTACACGGGATGAGTGCAGGGCACCCAGGCAGGGCACACACACACACACAGAGCCACCCATTTGTTCACACGTGTCCCCATGCCTGTGCACACACAAGCACGCCCGCTTGCACGCCCACACGCGTGTGCAGGGCTGGCACACGGGTTCTGCTGCCGGCCGTGTCCAGAGGAGGGAGCTCGGAGCTGGCTGACAGACCCCGGAGAGGAGGGGACAGCCCAGGGGACAGAGGACAGGGGACAGGGAATGAGAGACACCCTCCCCCATGGCACACTCTCTGCCTGGGAGGGGGCTGGCAGCCGAGCCCAGGCAGGGACAGCACGGTGGTCCCCACACAGCCCAAAGTGTCACCACCGAGGGGTTCCCTCATCACCCACCAGCAGATGGGTTCCTACCTTCACATTGTCCAGCACCACCAGTGGCCCGTTGACACCACACACGGTCTTGTAGGCTGGGGGGGAGAAGGACACACCATCAGCCCCTGGAGTTGGGGATGCTCCCACCCTGCTCCCAGCATTGCCACCCCCAAACCACGGGCACCGGGGGGCACACAGCCTGGGCACAGCAGGATCCGTCCCACCCCACCACCATCCATCTGCTCCAGCTGTCCCATCCATCCCATTCCTTATCCTAGCTAGGGACCGAGGGACTGGCAGCTGCTTAACTGGAGACCCAGAACATCCATCCTGCAGGAAATGTTGCTTTTACTAAATTAATTTCATTTCAGTTCATATAGAACATTTAAATAGAAATAAATGTGCAGAAAGGAAGGACGTTTAAAGCCAGGAGCGTGGCAGCAGTGGCAGCTGGCCCTGGCCACCAAACTGAAAGACTTTCTGCAAAAATCAATATTTTCCCTTTCCAAGCACAGTTTTTCATTACACTAAGATTTTGCTGAAAGAAAAAACTCAACAATAAAAAAACCTTTTTGTGGAAAAAAAAATATATGAATAAGTCACAAGAGGCACATCCTGCCCAGACAGAGAGAAACTCAAGGCGATGGACAGCACAGATGGGGGGGGCTGTTTCCACCCAAAAACAGGCCATCACCCCTCACCTTCTCCCACCTGCAGGACCCCCAGCTCTCACCTGGGGAGACCCTGGTGGCTCCCCACACAGACCATGAGGGACACTGGTTCACACCCCACCACTGCCATCCCTCACCAAACACTGCCTGCAGTGCAGTTAAGGCAGGATTGATTAGGTCCATGTCATCACTTCTGCCCATGGCACGGCTCTGCTCCATCGTGGCTTCCTGCCATCATACCCAGTGACAGCGCAGCAGCTGGACCAGCTTGGGGGATGCTTCGCCTTCCCAAGGTGCCCCCACACACTGGGCAGGGATGCCACAACCAAGGTTGCCACCACAATGGGCAGTTTTCAGACCCAGGATAAGCAATGTTCCTCCATCCCCCAGCTTCCCTGGCTCAAACTCCATCCAAGCAGCACCAAGAGAGCTCCACAGCCTTGGGCAGCTCCATCCCAGTGGCACAGCTGCCCCAGAAAGGTGGCACCACAGCCTGGTGACCTGCTGGCCACTCCAGTAGCTCCTGCAGGTCCCAGCTCCCTTTCCAGCAAGGCACCACCATCTCACCAGGCTCTTCCCCATCCACCCCACCTCCCTCTGCCCCACTCACTCCAGCAGATACTCCACCATCCCAGCCCTGCTGTTACAGAGCAGCCTGCACACCCTACCCACAGCCCAGGGACAGACAGCTCATCCTCCAAAAACCACAGCCACGGGCAGAGACAGCAGCCCAGGCACCGTGTGAGGGGCACAGCACTGCTGTCTCCCACTGCCTTTCTGCCTTCCCTTGCCTCCAGCCAGCAGCACATCAGCAGAGCTGCCCCTGTACCATGACTGCACGGGAGCCCCCAGGGGAGACCCCTGGATGGACAACCCCAGCTGGGTGCTGCTTGAGCAGAAGGATGAGCTTTTGCGGCCACCACTGCCAAGGTGAGCTCTGAGCACCCAGCCTGGTTCTGCCTGCAGGGTGGCACTGCCTGGCTGCCATGGGGTGCTGGCCTGAGACCCTGTGCTTCAAGATGAAACCTCAGGACACCAGGGACTCACACAATGCTGCATTCAGGCAAGGAAATGAGGGTGCTGGGCATGTGGCTTCTCCAAAGTGACTACGAAGACCCCAGGGACAACCATGGGGCAGGGAGGCACCTGGGACATTAAGCACAAGGGTGGCAACTGGGGATGAAGCCATGTAGGAGCCCAGCCAGAGCAGGCAGGTCCCTGAGGCCGGGGAGAGTGAGGGTTGGGAGCAGCTTCTCAGGCGAGTGCAGGTGCCGGGGAACTGATCCGGCTCTAAGCCGCTCCTTGATCATTTTACCGATGTGTCACACGCCGTAACGCCTGCCATGGCAGGGCCTGGCTTCGCTGACCCCACCGGGCCCTTTCGTCCCTCTGCCCTCTCTTCTCACACCGGGTTCTCTGATTTACTCATGATCCTAATAGGATTGGAGGGGCCAGGCCAGCTGGCAAGCTCACCGGCCTCCCTCTGGTCGGCTGCGGGGATGGGTGGTCCACCTCACGGCAATGGGATGCGGGTCACACGGGTCCCCCACGACACACCATCACCTTCTGGTGATGCCAGCCCCACACACGTGCTCAGCAGCCCAGCCGGACCAGCTCCAGGAGCTTCATTTCTGGGGGACGGGTCCCGTTTGCCCCTCGCTGGCCACATCCCAGGTCAGAGAGCACCCATCCCTCGCAGCACAACCAGGCCCCAGCGTCCCTCTTCCCTTGCCTGGCCCGTGCCCCAGCATGGACGCTGGCTGTACTGGTAATCCCTGCCATTTTTGCAATTAGCCTTCTCCCCATTACCCAATTACGCCCAGTTCCTGCTGGTCGCCCATTCAGCAGCCTGGGGGGCTGGCACGCCGGGAGCCGGCTCTCCGCCGCCAACCTCCTCGCCTTTTGTCTCCTTTATTCCCAAAGTGACCATTCTGCCTTTTATTTCCCCTTCCAGCTCCTTCACAAATACCCACCGCCGCCGCCTCGCCTGCTTCCCTTCCCCTGGGAGGTTTTGTTGGGCTCTTTTCTTCTCTCCCCGTGTCTCCTCCGCAGCCCCAGCTGTTGGGGAGCCACCCACGTGGGACAGGGCCACAGGGCTCGTCCCTCTCCCTCGAGCGCGGTGGTCTCCGGTCCAGACCCAATGCTTGCCAGCCCCCTTGGGACCCTCCTGGCTTCCCTCCCAACAGACCCAGTAGGCTTCTCCTACCACGGATATTGGACCCTCTGACAGCACTGATTGGGGCCCTATGGCTGTGACACCAGATCATCAGCCAAGCTCTCTGCCCGCCCATCCATCCATCCATCCATCCATCCATCCATCCATCCATCCACCTATCTTTAAATAACACATATATATACATATATTAGCCCTCCATCAATCACTCAGGGAGGGAAGCATTATTCCTCTCATTTCCTTGTGGGGAAACTGAGGCAGGGAAGGCTCCCCAGCCCAGACTCACGGGGTTCCCTGGCAGCACAGGGTCTCAGTGCTGGCTTTCCCACATGCTCCTCTCTGACCACACCAATCTGTTCACAAAGGAGCTGCCCTCTGCTGTCACCGGATCCCCTTCTTTCCTCACCATGACTTTGTTTTGGGTATGGGTTGTGGGATGGTGGCAACACCACCAGCATCTCCAGGAAAGAGGGAGAAACATAACCTAAGGGTCTGGCCTGGCCACACAGCCCTGCAACACAGACCTCCAACTCCAGTGATGATGATCTGGGCTTGCTCTTAGAGTCACAGCATGGTGGAGGTGGGCAGGGACCTCTGGAGGTCTCATGGTTCAAGCTCTTCTCAAGAAGGGTTATCTGGATACACTCCAAGTGCCCCATCCAGGGGGGCAGCTGAAGATCTCCAGGGATGGAGGGGTCCACAGCCCTGGCAGCCTGACCCAGTGTTTGGCCACTTTATCCAGCAAGAAAAGGCTTTTTGGAGAATGGGCCTCCAGAGGATGGACGGACAGACAGACAGAGCTGGTCATGGAGAAATGATTAGGAAGATGATGCTGAAGCAAAACAACACCCCAGTCAATACTATGAAAAAAATAAATCTCATGCGAGGGATTTTTTGGCAAAAATGTCTCATTTTCTACAAAGGAACTTACAGCTCACAGCTTCACCAAACAGGGCAGCCCCAGGGCTTCACCCCCCAGCCCCTGCCTGCCCCAAACCCTGGCCACTGTGGCAAGCTGGAGCTGGTGCCGGAGTTGCCCTGCCTGGCACTTGTTGCATCGCTCCAGCCCCCTCACCCACCCCCAGCTCTATCGCGACAGAGAAGGAAATCACGACTGAGAAGGAAATCACGACTGTAATGCCAAGTGACAGCCCACCAAATGGCCTCAGGGAGGGGGGGACCAAGAAGGAGGAGAAGGAGGAGAAGGAGGAGGAGGAGAAGGATGGGGAGGGACGAGGCGGAGGAGGGGGAGCCCCTGCTACCGGAAAGCACTAATTCAGATAATTAAGACGTTGAGCTGTTATGAACAAGCTGGGGGGAGGAGTGGCGGGG
>NW_015090793.1:15245844-15251887 GCF_001431845.1 Calidris pugnax
GGGGGGTGGGTGGCCTGCGGTGGCCGGCTGGGATCGGGGAGGCTGCGAGGGGCACGGCCAGGGAGCCGAGGGGGGCACGGGAGGCAGGGGGAGAGGGGCCAAGCGAAAAGAAAAGTCTTTCAACCTGGCCTTTCCACACCCCCAGCCCCAAATTCACAGCTCCTGTCAGATGCAATCTCCGTTAGCCCTGACACTCACGCACTACTAACCACCGCGGCGGCCGGAGAGGGGGGGGAAAGGGCCCCCGGTGACAAAGAGGACCCGACCCAACTACACCCGCCGCTAATTGCTCCCACCACTCACCCGCCCTGCCCTCCCCAGCCCCCTGCCCCAGCCCGGGCATCGCTGCGGCTCCCCCAGCCCCACACATGCCTTAGGGCTCTGCTCCAAAGTGCATCGGGGGCTCGCTCCCGACCTCGGGAAGGGACGGTGGTCCCCGGGACCTGCTATCTGCCACAGCGAGGGGATGGATGCAGCTCCAGCCCCATCCTCCTCCAGCCCCAGCCATGGTGTGGGGGCTGGCAGAAACCTGCTGAGGGTGATTTTGGACAAATTTGTCGCCTGCCCAGCAATGGTCACGTTGGCCGATGGGCTTTGCACATCCCCTACCCCAAATTACAGATCTGGGGTCTGCATGCAGCCATCAGAGCCTCCAGCACCTTCTCCCATCTTCAGGCTGAAGCACAGGATGGAGTGGGCTGAAGGGGAACCAAGTGGGAGCAAAGAGAGGAAATGGGACTCATAAACAGCCCCCAAATCCCCCAAACCCTCTTTCCTCCAGCAAAGATTGGGATGAAGAGGCATTTCAGGAGGTCCAGGGCCGGTTCTGAGTCACCCTGGGGCATCAGGACAGGTCTCCAGCATCCTCTAGCTCACACCTGGTAGGCACAGAGTTGGGGTCCCACTGTGTTGCCCCATGCTTGGCACCCCACAGAGATGGCAGTGGACATCCCATGGGGCAGAGGGGTCTGGGTGTGCTGAGCACAAGGTGCAAGGTGGCCGTGAGCTACTCCAGATGAGGCTGGATGTGTCCCGCATCTCCCCTGGACGCTGCTCACCATTTCATCATGTTTGCCTAATTTTTAACCAAAATGCTGGGACAGGCTGATGCTTGAGGTGTCGCAGCCCATCTCCCAGGATGGGACAGGAATCCAACCCTGACAGCAACTTTGAGCTCAAAATCCCACTCAGCCCTGCCCACCCCCAGCACAGGAGCCGTGCTGGTGACCCATCCTCCGGGAATGGCAGGATCCACCAGGATGTGCCTTGCTGAGCATCCCTCAAGGTCCCCAGCATTGCCTGGAAGCCTCATCCCAGGGCCGTCCTGGGACTTTTCCGACAGTCCCTAAGTGACCGCTTTCCCCCTCCGCAACCTGCCCATTGTGCCATGTGTCACTTTGTGCCGCGCTGTCAAACCCACCGGCCTGTCCCAGCCCGGCGGGGCCGGTGAAAAGCCCGGCGGGGGGTCGCACTCTATGCCACTAATTAGGGCCCGGCGGCCGAGGGTTCCCATACACACCTGCACGTCATGTGAGGAAAGGCAAAGAATGCCAGGACCAGCCGAGCGTGAACCAAACAAGGAAAAAAAAAAAAAAAAAGAAAGAAAAAAAAAAATTGCTGGGCTTGCTGTTGCATTTTCTATCAGACAAAACAGGACCGGGGAGGGAGGGGGAACAGGCGGCGAGGAGCAGGGCTGCCGGACCCTGGCCCCGGGCAGGCAACGCAGGCACCAGCTGGGCTGAGGGCTTTCGAGAGGCTGAAGGGAGGAGATGGCCCCAGGAGGAAAGGAGAAGCGATGGAGAGTGGGACTGTAGGGTCGGGGGATCCCGTCGTGCCATAGGGCGTACGATCCCACTCTGGTGGGATGCAGCGTGGGGTGCAGGGGATGCTTCTGCTGGGGTGGGAGGATGGATGGCTCCTGCAACCGGGGACTGGAGCATGGGGAACAGACACAACCAGCTTGCCCAGACTGGGCCAACTGCAGGACATGGGCATGTAATGGCTGAAGCCCCCAGGAACCTGCCAGCCCCTTCACCAACCCTGTGAACCCATGGTGGCCACCATCCCCTATAGTCACACCAAGGACATCAGCCCAACTCTGCTTCTGCAGTAGGATCCCACCACAGCAGTGCTGGGGAGGGGGTGAGGTGCCAGCAGAGCCAGTTAGTTATGAGATGGGAAACAAGCCACAGGAGCAGCAAGGTCTCCATCACCAGCAACCTCCCCCTGCTGAGGGACAGGCAGCCCCTGTGTTTATATACATGAAAAAAATCCAGTTTCATTTAGGAAATGGGCAGAAGGGGCTCACACCTTCCATGGGCTCCTCCACGTGCCTGTGGGGCTATGTCCCCTGCACAGTGCCTCCCCCCACCATGCCACCATCCCCTCCTTCCCCGCCGTGCAGCCCCAGGCTCTGCCACAGCCGACGGGGCTCCCGGGAACCCTTCACAAGACTCTCATGGAGCTAAATTTGGACTCCTCCACCGAGGCTCTGCCAAGCTGTGACTCAGGGTCGCACCCCCGGTGAGCAATCTCAGGTCTGAAACTGAATCCAAGTTGCTGGGCAAGGCAGGGGATATTAAGGGAAGACAAACCAATGAGATCAGACAACTAAGTGCTCTTCTGTCTGGTGACTCGGTGCTGAGCCCTGCGAGCCCCTCGCTGCTCCCCTGGAGCCTGGGGGGACCTGGGCTGAGGGGCACAGCCTGACACAATCCTGTGAGGCTCAGCACCCAGCTCCTGCCCAGCAGCAGCCCCTAAAGAGAGATGTGTCAAGGTGCCCGGGGCTTGGGGATCTCCCTGCTTCCTCCCCTCCTGCTTCCTGTGTCCCCAGCGGGCAGTGCCACATCCCAAACCCCACCAGTCACAGCTCCCGAAGGCACGGTTCCCAACCCAGTGCTGGCACCATGCCCAGACCCAGCGCAGAGACCCCAGCAGGAGATGAGCATCACAGCTAATGGGGCTGGTGGGGACACAGCAGAGGAGAAGCTGAGACACGTCCCACCAAACTCCCCTTCCCAGGCTGCAATCGTATGGCACAACCGTTGTGTCACCGGGTTTGCTGACAACCTGCTCCATCCATCCATTCATCTATCCACCCATCCATCCATCCCCTTGCAGTCCGGCCCTTGAGCTGCTCCCTGGCTGTGCTTGCTGCCTTTAAAGTGCACTGTGGGGCCATGCCCGGGCTGTGGGGCACGGCCATGGGGCACCCCACTCTGCACAAGCACGTGCGGGCAGCGGCCCCCAAGCCCACGTGCGGGCAGCGGCATTGTTCGCTGGGTTGTTTTTCATAAAGATGGGTCAAGTCAAAGGCCAGGAGGTGATAAGTGCTTCTTCCACTCGCTTGTGCTAATGGATTTGCAGCACTAGGAAGCAGCTGCTAATACCTCTCCCGCCTCTCAGGAGAGCCGGCCCCAGCAGAGCAGCGCAGGCAGCGCTCTGCCTGCTCCTGCCAGCCAGCCCTGCCTGCCCACAGCCCTGCTCAGCATCCCCCCTCCAGGTCCCCCCCAGCTCCAGGTGCTGGGGATCATTCCTGTGCCCAGTGCCACGCTGGGACCCTGCACCGCCGGGACCCCAGGCACCCAGTGCAGCTGGGACCCCAGCTGTGGGGCTGGGGGGAAGCTGTGGCATCACCATGGGGTGGGAAGCCAGTGCGGTGGCACACAGCAGAGACCTCCCCGGAGCAAGGGCAGTGCCCAGCTCAGCCTGGCATCCCGGGCAATATCCAGAGTGTGCAGACATACATCCCACCCAGACCTGCCACGCTGCACCCATGTGGCATGGCACCACCCAGGTCAGCTGCCCTCAGTCCCACAGTCTCTTCCCTTGTGATGGGAGGGAGGTCTCCCTATACTCCCCCAGATCCCTCCAAATGTCACCTCCAGGTACACCCACCAGCTCTCCCACACTGCCAGGGTCCCTCCTCCTAGTTCCCACCTTCACCTTCACCATGCAGCACATTTTTGGGACAGTCCCAAGGGCTTCCTCATGCTCTGGGACCCACCACTCCCCCTCCTCCAGGTCCCCCTGGCACACAGGGCTGCAGAGCATCGGCTTGTTACAGTCCTGTGCTCCTCACACAGATCTCTCCCACCTCTCTCTGACAGAGAGTGGTGACAGGACACCCAGGAGAGGACTTTGTCCCAGCCTGGATGTGGGTACTGGGGGTTTGGCTTTGCAGAGCCAGCCTGGCAAAGCGGGCACTGCCTGTACAGCTCCTGGGGCCAAGCAATGGAAGGGCAAAACATGGCTTCCTCAAAAATAAAAATACTTGGCTGCGGTCACGGCAGGGATGAAGCAACCTGGAAACTGGCATTTGTGCCTTGAAAAAACAGGAAGAGTGCAGGAGCACATGCCAGGATGGCTGGGTCAAGATGGGTCCAGCTGAGAGCTCCAGGGATGGGAAAGCCCAAGGAGAACCCGTGGTAGATCGGCCACACTCTGTGCCCAGGGAGGACAAGGCACAACCCCATGGGTGTCAGCTGCGGCCCGCAGTGCCAGCCCTCAGTCCCTGCCCTGTCACCTCCCGGTTGGCGCAGAGAGGTTCACTGGGGCTCCAGCCTGGGACCCTCAGTACAGGCAACAGGGGGGCTGCTCTGGCAGCCCAGCAAACCCTCTCCCATGGGTGCACGAAGAAGTGGCCACAGCAGCAAGAGCCTGTGCCTGCAGGATCGGGCCAGGGAGCCCATGAGGAAGGTAGAACCTGCCTCTAATGCAAGAAAAAACAGCCTTGGCTCCCTGCAGCCCCCTCCCTGCCCACCCAGTGCCCCTCCTCGGGCCAAGGGCTGGCTCTCGCCCAGCATGAGCCGGGGAGAAGTCACCCATGGGTGACTGCTCCCTGCTCCGTGTTGACAGCAAACATGGGGCTGGTGGCTGGGCAGAGCCGGCTGCGCTCAGCCGTGCCGGGAGGGTGCAGCCGGGACCGTGCCAGCCCGGAGCTGCCCGGCTTGGGAGGAGGGAGGTGACAGCAAAGCCACCCTGACCCAGGAGTGAAGGCACAAAGGTTGCAGCAAACGTCCTTGATGCCTCAGAGCCTGCCGTGCTCGGGGACAGGGGAGGTCACACTGGGAAGGTGAACACACAGAGAGGACTTGGAGCAGCGATGGGGGTCGGTGGTCCCTCCCCTCCCACATCTCAAGGGATGATGGGGCTGTCGGGCTGATTTACACCTCCTGTGGTGGGTCAGTACGCACTCCATCACCTGGAGGGGCACCTGGTGCACCCCAGCACTGCTGCAGGACTGGCTGCAGCCCAGGGTGCACCCCACAGCCTTCAGGGGAGGCCATAACACCTTCCCCAGCCCCTGTAGCTGCAGACCCCAGCAGCGGTGACAGCCCCGCAGCCCCACGACAGTCCTGCTACCCTCCCGAGAGACCCATGCAGCCCCTGGGCTCTCCCCAAGTGCCTCAGCAGTGAAGGCAGAACCCCTGCCTGCAAGCAGGGGGCACAGAGGGATGGGGGGCCACCAGAGCCTGGATCCCTGCCCAGTGCCACCCACCCGTCCCTGCCTGACCCCATGCCACCCAACCACCTCTGCCTGCCCTAGTGCCACCCCTGCCTGCCCTAGTGCCACCCCTGCCTGCCCTAGTGCCACCCCTGCCTGCCCTAGTGCCACCCCTGCCTGCCCTAGTGCCACCCCTGCCTGCCCTAGTGCCACCCCTGCCTGCCCTAGTGCCACCCCTGCCTGCCCTAGTGCCACCCCTGCCTGCCCTAGTGCCACCCCTGCCTGCCCTAGTGCCACCCCTGCCTGCCCTAGTGCCACCCCTGCCTGCCCTAGTGCCACCCCTGCCTGCCCTAGTGCCACCCCTGCCTGCCCTAGTGCCACCCCTGCCTGCCCTAGTGCCACCCCTGCCTGCCCCAGTGCCACCCACCCGTCCCTGCCTGACCCCATGCCACCCAACCACCTCTGCCTGCCCTAGTGCCACCCACCCACCCCTGCCTGCCCCAGTGCCACCCACTTGTCCCTACCACCCCTGCCTGCCCCAGTGTCACCCACGCACCTCTGCCTGACCCCGTGCCACCCAACCACCCCTGCCTGCCC
>NW_015090793.1:15252219-15279221 GCF_001431845.1 Calidris pugnax
CCACCGCTGCCTGCACCTTCGCGGCGGCCATGGCCGGGGCTGGAGCCGGGGCTGGAGCCGGGCAGGGCGCGGGGACGGGCGGCAGCGCCAGGGGCTTTGTACCCCCCCGCACCGGCCACAGCCGGTCCCGGCCCGTCGGGGCAGCCCCGCCCGCAGCCCCGTGTTGGCTGTAAACACCGTGAGGGAGCGGCGGGACCGCCCCCCCACACCCCCCCCAGCCCCTCACCCGGGCGGTGGGGCGGGGGGGTAAAGGGAAGGGTAAGCCTAAAGGTAATGGTGGGGATGGGGGATAGGGATAGGGTGGGATTAGGGCGGAGACAAGGTGTGGGTAAAGGTGGGGTTTGGGGCAACATTAGGGGCAGGGGAAAGGGTGTAAGGGTAGGGGTATGGGTAGGGGTAAGGGTAAGGGTAAGGGGTCTGCACCCCCACACACACACTGCTGCAGCCTCAGAGCAGGGCTGGAATCAGGCCCGGGGGCAGGGGAGGCTGGAGTGAGGTGTGATGGGTGGTTGTGGGGCGTAGAATCACGGAATGGTTTAGGTCGGAAGGGACCTTAAAGTTCCAAGCCCCCTGCCACGGCAGGTCATCTCCCACTAGCCCAGGCTCTGGGATGGGGGCCTGTGGCTGCTGGGGAAGGGGTGGTGAGTGTCCTATGGTGGGGGGTGTGGGAGTGCAGCTGGAGGGAGCAGGAGTGTGTACTGGAGGTATCTCCCAGTGCACTTGCACGGAGGGAGCTCTGAGGGTGCATGGAGGTCAGGAAGAGGAGGCGAGGAAGGGCTTCAAAATACCTCCCTGCAAAGCCACCCACTAAAGGTTGCTGGTACCAGGAGAGCCGTGGATGCGGAGTGACTCAGCCGTGGCTCCCGAAGGCAATGGAGGAGGAGGAAGCAGGCAGGAGGCAGGACATAATTTTATTAACTATTAGAAACCATAAGAAACCACATTATTCATTAAAGATTTACATCCAGTACTTTTTTAAACTTTTTTTTTTTTTTTTCAAATTGTACAAGTCCAGAGGAGCTGCTGGAGGCGAGCAGAGCAGGGTGAGCTGTGGCAAGCCGGCTTCCCTGCAGGACCTTCCTAAATCCCCCCGGGACAGCTTCACTGGGGACATCTGCTTTGGGAGAAGAGACTTTGGAGAAGCAGCAGCTTTGGGTCAGACTTGCGGTCTTTGTGAAAGCAGCATTTGGGTATAAATTTGTGGAAAGTACTTGCCGTTTCATTGCAGGGCAGCCCGTGGCCTCCCTGCCTCGCTTTCCACCTCTCCCTCTGGCTGCTGAGCAGTGGGAGGAGGATGTAGGAGACCCAGAGCTGGGCAAACACACTGGGGACCCACTGAAACTCTCAGGCTTTGGGGGCTCTTTTGAAAACACAATTGAACCTTGCTATCTCTGAAATGTCCCCAAAACCTCCTCCACCTGTGAAGGTGCAAGGAGGCCACTTCTCCATCAAACCAGACCAAGGTTCCTCCCAGTGAGCCCAGGGTGGGAGGAACCGGGGTCCAACAGCCTCAGAAAATTCCCGCAGTTCAGCCACTCCCAGGGAAAAGAGGGAAAACCAAAGCAAAACCAGTCCCGGGGGAGGTTTGGAGGCAGGATCCCCCTGTCTTGGCACAGCCAGGTGGGCACAGCTTCCCTGCTGCCTGCTCTGCCTGCCTCGGCTCACTGTCTTTAAATACCACGTTTGCAGACTGGGGAAGGATAAAGAATGGCAATATAAATATAAATTAAGTGATGAGGGAAAGGGAGAAGGTCATTGTCCTGTCAAAAGTCCAAAACCTCAGTCAAACACGTCATTGGGGTGTCGGGGTTTGAGCACCCCGGGGCACCAGGAGGATCCAGCAAATACCACATTTAGGTAGGGAGGTGTTGGCAGCAAGCTGTGGTCTGAGCTGGGCCGGGAGAGGGGAGCTCATCACCATGAACCAGACTCCGTCCCTGCTTTCTACATCCCCGGGCAAACCCTGCTGCAGTTTCCCCACCTGCTGACCCCTCCTGAGCCCCGCAGAGCAGCGCCAGACCTAAGGGCTCGCTCCCATAAAGTGCTCCAGATGTGAGGTGATCAATAAATACTATTTCATAGAAATGCTTGATTTAAAGGAGAAATAAAAATCACTGATACCTTTTCATAAAATCGTTTATTTTAAATATTGCCCTGTAAAACCCTGGGAACACACGGGCTAGCAGCTGTGTCCCCCTTAGGGACCAGGCCCTTCAGACCAGCAGCCTGAGCGGGGGTCTGCAGCCCATGCAGTGATGCTCAGCTGGTGCCAGGCTGGGGAGTTGCTCAGTGATAATTATCGTTATTATACATTAAACCACAGCAGGAAGATGCGGGAGCCCCTCAGGTTAGGAAGGGGGGAAGAGCCCCATGGCAGGTCCTGGGTACTGGTAGGGGGCTCAGGGTAGCACCCCGCTCCTGCCACAGCGATGTCTCTGCAGGGTGTCCTGCTAGGGCTGTGCCACCAGAGCATCCTGCCAAGCAATGCCACCACAGGGTACCCTGCCAAGGCGATGCTGACACCACAGAAGGACCAGATTGCCCAGTGTAGAGGCCCCTCAGCAGATGCCAGGGGTACCATGCTGTCCCTTTCCTCAGGGATCACCTCAAGCAATGCCCCTCTTGTTTGCCAGCAGGGGCTCCAAGCCCGCTATCAGCCCTCTGGAGCTCGTTCACCCCACAACATCCCTAACCTTGCCCTGCCAGAGAACAACCCTGGCACCAGATACCTGAGGCCAAATCCCACCCTGCGGGAAGCCATCGTCACCCTCTGGGATCAGGGTGTCGAGGTGAGAAGAACATCTGGGGCCACCTGAGGGTCAGGGCAGGGCTCTCCCTCTGCAGGCAGTGGGTGCTCGGCACCTCTCAGGGTTGGACCATGGTGCTGCTGGATAATGGGAGCAAAGGGAGGATTGCTGCTAAGCCAGTGTTCAGGATGGGGCTCACTGCAGTGCCAGTGCTGAGCACCCAGCACCCCAGGACAGGGCTGAGGGTTCTTCACACTCCTGCTGATGGCAAAGAGCCCCCCTGGTTCAACCTGACTCAGAGGGACAGAGCCCAGCTTCACAACTGCCCACGCGTTCACAAACCCTCAGTTGGGGGGCAAGATGGTGGCCTGGCCCCAGCTCACCATAGCATCCCCAAGGAGGTCATGAGCCTCCTTCAGCATCCTTGGGCATATGCCAGGGTGGAACAGCACCAAAATGTGGTCTGGGACAGTGTTTTGGCTCTGCACAAGCAGGCGGGGAGGAGCCTGAGGATGTCTCAAGAGTCAGAGCGGCCACTTGCTCCTGAGCATAGGGATCACTGGTGCAGGGGGATGAAGAGGTCACCACCACCATCAATCCCCAACATCTCCCCGTCCCTCGGAAGACAAGCATCCCATGGGAGCAGTGCTCCCTGCCGGCAGAGGGGACCTGGATCCCACAGCCACCAGGATGCTCCAAGACAACCTCAGCCAAAACACAAAGCCCTTTGCAGGTGGGGAAACCGAGGCCCAACACTTGCCCAGGGACACCAGGGCTGGACAAAGACCCCTGTCCTTTCCCTTTCAGGGTACCCTCCTGCTCCCTGGAGCTTTGGCAGTGACCTCAACACCGTGGGTCCTGGGGTGACAGTCCAGCAACCCCCCAGCAATCCCCCTGGAGCTGCTTCTCTCCCAGCCCACACAGCAAGACCACAGCATCGCCTCCCAAACCCTGAACGGGTGATACCTGGAGTGGGGAGGTGGCCCTGGCAGATCCAGCGGTGTCAGCGAGGGACGGGACAGTGCTGGTGACACGGGACACCCGGGGACATCCCCAGGCATGACCAGGTTCAGTGTCAGCCCCGGGGGCGAGAAGTTGCAGGGTGTCATCCACGGCTGTATTGGTGCGGCTGGGGTAGAGGGGCCAGGCGTGCACGCTCACACACGTGTGTGCACACTCGCACACACACCCGGATGGGCAGTAAACCATCTTCCACATCCCACTTGCCAAATCAAACCCCGGTGCGGGGCGCGGGGTGCGTGGGGGCCGCAGGGATGGGGGCAGGGGGGAGACCTTTTGACACTCATTTTGATTTAAGGGCTTGGCTTCTTGCTGGGTATAGAATTGTCTTTCCTTTCCAGCCGCGTGTAAGGCTCAAAAGCAGAAGTGCCCAGTCCGTAAGTGCCCGGGAGGTCATGCAGGCTGCCCAGGAGCGGCCCCCCAAAGCACAGCGGGGCGGCCGGCAGCCTGGGCGAGGAGGAGGAAGAGGAGGAGGAGGCGAGAGAAGGGACCTGCAGGCTGAAGACTCCGGGCCCTGGGGGGCTGTTCCCGCTGCCGAGCCCGGGGGAGGTGGTTCCCGGGGTGCCCAAGCTGGATCCGTTGCCCGTAGGACTGCCGATGGGGTTGGAGGTGGGAGAGAGGAGGCTGGGGGGGGCCGGGACGGAGAGGAGCCGGCCTTGCTCCAGCAGCCGGAGGATGTTGCAGGTGGCAAAGGACTCGGAGGTGGCGGTGGAGCGTTTCTCAGAGTCCCTGCTCTGGTCCTTCTTCTGCTTGGTGCGTCGGTTCTGGAACCAGACCTTGACCTGGGGGGGGAGGGAGCGGGGGGACAGGGTAGAGGGACAGAAAGGCACGGACGGAAAGAGAGCACGGGGGAGCCAGGGAAAGAGAGGTGAGAACCAGGAGAGAGTGAGAGATACGAGAGAGAGATGTATTAAAATAAATGCCCAAGCGAGATCCATCACCCACCACGGGGACTGCGGAGAAGTAGCTCCCGCCTGCCGCTTCCAGGGAAATGGCAAAATCCTGCAGGTGCCAGGAGGGAGCAGGACAGGAGCCCGGGAGTGGGAGCCCAGGGATGGGAGCCTGGGGACAGAAGCCCACAGTGGGACACCAGGGTAGGAGCCTGGAGCCAGGAACCACCCCGCTGCTGCCCAGCTCTGCCCTGGGCTGGCTCTCCCCGGGGGAGCTGAGCTATGGGATATGCTGGGTTCTCCTCTGTGACGGTCTTCAAACCCAAGTTTGTGTTCCCATCCTTCCAGGTCGAGACACAGGGCAGGATGGAGGGTGCCTGGCCTTGCTACAGTGCTGGGGAACATGCTAGGGAACAGGCTGTCTTCTGGTGGCCCTGGATGTCTGGGCACAGACCTGCTTCTGTGCCTGAACCCAGATGGGGACATCCCTACCCCAACCTGCCGCTGGCCAAAGTAAGGAGCAAGCCCAGACTGAGGCCCCGTGGGACACCCTCTGCCCCTGACTCGCCAGGTGGGACATGGTCCCTGGTCCCTAACCCGCAGCTCTTGTCCCCCTGCAGCTGCCCCCGTGTCCCCTAATCTCTCCCCTGGGAGGGCAGCCCCCCGCTTCTGTCCCTCCCTGACAGAGCAGAGGGGTAGGAGAGGCAGAGAGAGAGACAGAGAGAGGCGTGAGGGACAGACAGACGGATGGAGATGGAGGTGAGGGAAGGAGATGGATGGGAAGACACTCAGATTAGAGCGTGGCGGACGGGAGTGGACGAGTCGGGCGCTGGCCGGGACCCCGGGAGTCAACTCCAGCACATCGGCACAGGCTTCGTCCCCATCTGCTCCGGGTCTCGAACTCATCCGAGTCATCGGAAACTCACTGGAGCAGGTCAGTCGCTCAGTGACACGGCCCTCGCGCATCCCCCGGCACAATAGACCCACAGTACAGAGCTAATGGAGCGTGGGGGTGGAGGAGGTCTCAGCCCCTTGGCCCCTTTCCGGGGACATAATAGCGGAGCTGACGCCTGGGCGAAGCTGGACGGAGGCTGGGGATGCTCGGGGAGGAGCTGCTCCCCAGCAGTGAGGGGACACTAGGACCATGGGACTGAGCTAATATCCCACAGCCAAAACCTGCTGGGACCACGGGCCACTGCCAGCCCACATCCTACCCCCCCTTACCCACAGGGTCCCACATGGAACCTATAGTGGACGTTCCGGGCCCATCCATGCCTTGGCCCTGCATAGGGAACCCTGGATCTCTAATTGCCACCAGGACTGCTGGGCCCACGTCACAGCCCAGCTGGGTCTCCAGGGCTGATGTCCCCTCCCTGCTGTCCCCATCAGTCTCTCCATGCCAGTGGGATGGGTTTGGGCAGGGCTGTGTTCTCCGGTGGTCCCGTGATGCAGAACTAGCAGCCCACCAGCTTTTCTGGTGGAGACCTCCTCAAGCTGCCAAATTCTGGGGAACGGAGAGCCCCACAGCACAGGCTTTGAGTGGGACTCCCACATCCCCACAACCCTATGTCATTATTGACATCTTAACAAAGATCCTCTATCAGTCCACACAGAAACACACAGCCCCAGCATTCTCTGCTCAAAACATCTCCCAGCCACCCAACTCTGGAAGAGCAAGAGCTCAAAAAAAAAGCCCTCAGCATGATTATGTCCTTAAGGATGGGCATAAAGCCCCTAAAAGCTGCCCTCAAGCCGCATTTTTCCAGCCCAGCCAGATGCACAGCATGAGGTGGCAGCGGGTTCCTTGTCTCCTCAGCAGGGAAGGTGCACCAGCACCTACCCTTCCCACACCCAGCACTCCCTGAAACCCAGCTCCTAACATGGCAGGAGGAGGCCACAGGATACAGAATCCCACAATCATAGAATGGTTTCAATCGGAAGGGACCTTTAAAGGCCATCCTGTCCAAGCCCCCTGCGATCAGCAGGGGCATCTTCAACTAGGTCAGGTTGCTCACAGCCTTGTCCAACCTAACCTCGAATGTTTCCAGGGATGGGGCATCTGCCACCTCTCTGGGGAACCTAGTCCCGTGTTTCACCACCCTTATCATAAAAAATTTCTTCCTTATATCTAGTCTGACATCATGCCGAGCAGCACGAGCCAGGGCAGGGTGCCAGTCCATCGGTTATCACTCTTACTGACTTTGGAGCAAGCTACCTGAGCAGAGGAACAGCCCCGCCACTGCACATCAGAGAAGGGCAAGCAGAGACATCAGGGCATCCTGCAGAAGGAAGGATCAAGCCCCAAGGGATGAGGCAGGTGCAGCATGCTCCCGCTCTGCAGCACCACAGCTGGTGCAGCCAAGAGGAACAGCCATGAGGAGTCAGGGGTTTTCCTAACACAAAGACTAGCAGGCATCAGGTGTGGCCACCAGGTAGCGGCTGGAAACCTGAGCAAGGCAGGAGGCAGAGCTTCTCTAGGCAGCACAGATGGTGTTAGTCCCTGCTGCAGGGTGCCCTGGAAGCCAAAATGCAAGTGGCTGAAGAAGGGAGTTGGAAAAATTGCAGGAGAACATATCCATCAAGATTTAACATGATGATCAGACTAGATATACCTCCTCATGGTGAGAGCTCTGCAAGATGCCAGTGGCTGCAAAGATACGGCAAGAACTGGACCACTTTACACCCCACATACTATTCTCTCTACTCCTCCACCACTGACCACCAGTAGAGACAGGGTCCTCAGCCCTGGTGTCCCCTAAGGTCAGCTCTTATGTTCTGGTTGTCTTCTACAGGTTGTGAAAAATGAACACAGCTCCATAAAAGCAAAGGGCCCTTGTCAGGGTCTCCATAGGTCTATTCGATTCCCCCTCCACTTCTGGCTTCCTGTGGGGAGTTCATTTTTTCTGGGTGTTTTGGCTTTTGTTCCATATTGGGTCTGTGCTGCTGCCTCTCCTGGGAGCTCTTGGTCAGCTGGGGAGTAGCTTTGAGGGGCAGCAGTCATCTGTTTAGGTATGACACTGAATGCCAACAATTAATAACAGTACAGACGGGCAAGTCCAATAAATAGATCGATATAAATTGAAGTAGATATCGATGTGCATGAATTTCTGGTGGTGAAAGCCAGTTCCACACCACCAGGGACAGGAGGGGAAACTGTAAAGGACAGGAGGGAGAAAGGGTTGAGATGACACTGGTCTCAAACATCCCAACATGGGATTTAGCTGGGGAAGGGCGGCAATATGGTCCTCGGTGGAAGAGGACCCGTTGGGTTCCTCCTTCCCAGCGCTTCTGCTGGAAGATCGTCTAAGCGCTGAGCCCCTTCCCAGCCTGGATATCCTCTGCTCTCACTCCTCTTTCACTGGGACTGGCTGGTGCCACTGGTGATGGTTGCATCTCCGTTTATAGCTATAGACATAAACTTTCTGTAGCCCTCCCTGCCTTTGTTCTACATCTGATCCTCTTGCAGGAGCTTCTCCCATCCTCAACCCACCTCTGCAGCTCCTCTCTGTGCCCATCATCCTTGAACGCCATGACCCAAGCCGAATGTACTATGCTAAATATGGTTTCCTCATGCCTCCTAGACTGACATGAGCTCTTCCCCATCTGCACTGGTGACATATCAGATGAGCAGGATCACATTTGCCTTCATGGCTAAAGTTCATATACAGCTTGTCATTAATTAGTAGATCCATGTCCTTTTCATCCTCCATTATGATCAAGCCCTGAGTTCCTATCATTGGAGATGTAAATAAGCTCAGCCAGATGCAGTCCTTGACAAGTCCATGAGTAATTTCCCTCCAGCCTTGATCCTTCGTCTTTCAGTAATATCCTCCACCATGTCCCCTCGATTACAGTTTCTGCTCCACACTGAAGGTTCTGTATTCATCTTTTGCTCTGGTTTCATTCACAGTTCCCCATCAGCCACCATAGCCAGCATTCTGCCAAAGTCTGCTTTGATACAATTGCTTTCATTTCTTTCTCTAAAAAAGCAGCTTTCTTCCTCGTCCAGGTTACTGGGTGAACTGGTGCATGCTTGTGGCATGGCAATGACACCCTTCCCAGTCGGGCCTGGAGGAAGGGCAGGGAGGACCATGCTGGCACATCCCTGGTGGGCACCATATCTCCAGCATCCATGGAGGTGGTAACGTAGTCCTGTGTGTGATGTTTTGTTTCTCAGTTTCTTATTTACCAACATGGTGAGCTACAGTAATAACTGAAGGGCTCTGGGAGGAAACTAACCACCTCCAGCTCTCCTGCCAGACTGGGGGTGGGAAGAAGAAAGTGAGACCAAGGGCACCCTTTCCATAGGAATGGAAAAAAAGGCCAGTTCACAGATGTGTCCCTCTGGGGGACAGCCAGGACATCTGGGGAGGACAAGGGGAGGCAGAGATAAGCCTGCTCCTGCTGCAGAGGAGTCCCAGGAAGAGCCCACGGCTCCTGGCGGCTGCAAGACCCCTGCCTGGGGCTATGGGATCCAGGACCACACATGACAGACCAGTCAGGTCAAGCCTGGATGCAACAGCAAGCATTTGAATGTGACTGAAGAGCAGGACATGAGAGGTCATGCATTCACCAGAAAAGGAAAGTGACTCTCAGAGGACAGGGAGGAGGCAAGCCGTACAGAAGAGATGACTCTGAAAGCCCAAGGAAACATGGCACGCAAGAAGCAGCATGATGCTGAAGGTATGAGGATAAGCACAATCTGCAGATTTATAAATGTATATGAGTGTTTGGAGAAGGAGTCCTGGTGCTGGATATTCAACCAGTTACTGTGACCAGGTCTAGTGTCTACCTTTCCATAAGGTAAGTGCCAGCCTGAAGAGATGTCAGGATGTCGCAATCTGGAAATTCCACTTTGCTCAGTCTCTGCAGCAGGAGAGAGACTGGTAAGAGCAGGGGACTTCTTGACAAAGTGGACAGAGGTAGGTCATGATCCCTGGCCTGAAGCAAGGCAGACTCCAATGGTGGACGATGGGGAGAACTGCCCATGGAGCACCATTCCTGGGGCAGGAGCATGCTCCCTGTCTTGGTTAGAGCTGGAGGTTTTCCTAGTAGAGATACTCTGGATCAACTAGAGTAAGGAATAAAGTCCTACGAGCTGACCAGAAAGGTCCTTCTGCCTTTTGAGTCCATTTGAGTTTGGAAGCATAAGACTCCTCTAGGTCCTGCAGCACGATAACCAAGCAGGAAAATGTGTTCTGTCCCTGGCTGGATGTTTCCATAAAAAAATCAGGGCAGAGATCTCTGTCTATCCACCAGAATAGCCACCAGCCACGTGTGCTCTCACCAGGGAGGGACAAAGGAGCTGTAGCTCTCTCGCCAAAACCATCCACCTTGACTTCCAGGTTTTTGGGTCACACATGACAGATGTGGTCACGTCATCATGCATTCCTCCCTCTGATAAAGCTATGACTGTTTTGAGAGCTGAGATCACTGGTGCTTGGCCAGCATGAGATGGCTTGATGCTAAACACAGCAACACGGTTGTTCTAGAGCAGACGTGGCTTCCAGAGCAGACTCTCTAACCAGAGGGTAAAAAAGCATATGCCTTCCTAGAAGACTTATCCAGGTCTAAGCCTGTCATGCTGTAGATACAAGACAAGGTCTGAAGGTACCCAGCCGGGACACAGGCATGTAGTTCCCACCTCTGACACCAACCAGATGGGACACCAGCACCTCTGACCCCTCTGTTTTCTGCCCAACCCTGCATGGAAACGTGCTGCTCAGGGACACCAGCGTTTCTGATTTGGCTTTTGAGTATTGAGCATGGTGGGTCTCCACCTCCCCTAGGACCTGTAGGTGCTACCAGAGCATGAACTACAGTAACAACCAGCAGAAAGGGAAGGCGATAACCCCAGTGCCGTCACAGGTCTGTCCAGTCTGTCCCAGACTCTCAGAGTCACCTAAAGCCTTCAGGACTTCAGCACAGAACAAACCACCACCACCATCTCACTGACTCACCCACAGCTGCAGGTCCCAGATACCCTTTTCCTCTCCCCTATGCAAGATTTTCTTTCCACCCCATCTTTTCACATCAGAAGCTGAAGCTACCTACTCCTTGGAACAAGGTCAATCCTTTTCTTGCTAGTAAAAAGGTTGGACGTGGTGCCCAACTAGCAATGACCAAGAGTATGGAGCCTCAACTGCGTATTGGGTGGAAAAGTAGTTTGGAAGGTTGAAATCTGCTGCCTGATCATTTCAGGAGATGCTTCCTAGTGCATGGTGTGAAAACCAGCTGGTAGCCCTCCCCATGGTACCACGGAGCCTCTCACCCCGTCCCCCTGTCCTTGCGAGTCCTGCTGTCACCTAGCAGCACAGGAGAGGGCTCAAACCCCCGAGGACTTCAGGTTGCAAATTCATCCATCACAGGCTACGTGACTCCCATCACATTCCCGTTTACGGGAGGAAGGCAAAAAGAAATCACAACAAACAAATCCCAAACTGCTGGGAGAAGGGCCTCAGGGGGGCTGGCAGTGTGGTGCAGAAGCTTCGGAGCAAGGATGTAAAGGCTGAATTTATTTCTTTTTTCCTTCTTCCCCAAGAAACCTTTCCCCTGGCCTGCTCTCCCCTGCTCACACCAAAGCTATCACTGCCCAAACACCGAGTGAGCCCTTCAACGAAAAGGGCAAGAAAAGTGCAGAAACAGCGCTGATCACCACTGAGAAAGCAACATTGCGATTCCCTCCGCTTCCAACCAGCTTTTACTGCAGTGAGAGTGTCCACAGAGCCATTGGCCAGCTTGGGAAATGAGAAATGGAGCCCTTGGAGAGCCATGCTGCCTCCGGGTCCCGTGTCTGGCTTACTCAGGCAGCTAGGGGTTTATTTTATATTTTAGGGTTTTGAAAATTTTATTCTATTTTATGCTATTTTGGTTTGGTTTGGTTTAGTTTAGTTTATACTGCTGTATTTTGTTCCTTTTCTTTTTCTGTTTGTTTGTTTTATTTTATTTTATTCTATTCTATTTTTATTTTGGTTTTTTTTTAAATGTTATGTTATTTATATTATTTATTATTTTATATTTCTTTTCTTTTAAATGCATACACAGCCCTAGTGCCTGCTGCGAGACCGCATGAGCTGCTGAGGGTCGCAGAGACGTACCCACAGACTTCTCCACCCGCTGGGATTTTATCTGCATGTGGTTCCCCTTCCCTGAGGAACGATCCAGCCCCCAGGAACTGGCTCCAGGAGCCCCCTGGAACCTCCACCCTGCAGCCCAGCCTCTCCCCGTCCCTCCCCACGTGCCATGGAGCACCATCACCGCTCCCCACCTGGGAGGAGAGCAGGAGAGCCGTGTCTTTGGCGTCACCTGCTCCCCTGGCAAAGGGAAACCGATTCAAAATGTCACCGAGCATCTGAACTTCTCCGGGCGCCGCTGTGGGGGTGTTCTGCAAAGGCACCGTCTGTCCGTCTGTCTGCCTGCCAAGCAGCAGGACAGACAAGCAGACGGCTGAGACACCCTCTCCCTCTGCTCAAGACCTCCACCAGCGCCCCCCGTCCTGCGCCCAGCAGTTTATAAACCCTTTCCCCCGTGGCAAACAAATGCCACACGCCTGCCTTGCACACGCACGCCCTGCTCCACGCACCCTCCTGCACACACGTGTGTGGTCACACATGCCCCAGCACGCGTGCATGCACTGGAGTCCCCACACGTGCACATGGACACCCCTTCCCCCCCAAAATTGGAGCACCTGCAGGGGGTCACAGCCCATGGCATCAGCTCCAGGCACGGAGTGGCCAGTGGCACGCAGCACCCATGCCATGGCACAGTGGCAGCCGGTGGCAGGGTCCCGGCAGCATCAGGAGCAGCTGGGATGTGACCGTGGCTTCTCCATGGCTATCAATGGTGTGGTGGCACCAGCACTGAGCACACAAGGGGTTTGGTCCCCGGTGCCCAGTGCCATGAATTTAAGGAGTGCCTGAGCACGGCCCTCGCCTCCACCAGCCCCTTCTCCGGCGGCTGACAGAGCCTGCCCTGCAGAAGCTGGGAGCTGGGATGCTGCTCCGATCCCTGCTCTCCACCAAACACCTCCCAGCTACAAAACAAATTATTTCCAAGCAGTTAATCCCAATGGAGACCCCCCGCTGGCAGGCCAAGCTCCCCGCACGCTCCGGGGATGGAAAGGTGCAAGGTGGGAGCCCATGGCATCATGGTGCTCAGTGATCCCGGGATCTGCTGAGGGTTTCAGACCAGAAACTGCCTCGCTCTGCCCCTGCTCCGCTCACCCATCCCAGCCTGCTGCCCAAAGCACTCCCCTCCCCGCTGCGGAGCAGGATGCGGCCATGCTGGCCAGTCAGGGACCGGGCAGTGCTCTCTTCGGCTAATTTTTAATATCATCTGGAGCTTAACTGATGCGTTTTGCCAGCTGGTGGCTGAGCAGCAGTGGGACGCCGCTCCTGAGCAATCACTGCTGGTGGGAGCCCGAAATCCCCATCCCTGCCCAGCCCGGTCCCAGGCAGCGGGCACGTCACGCCTGCTCATTAAACCCTCCTCGCGCCGGCGCACACGCTCCCGCATGCCAGCGGCCCCCACTGCCCCCCAAAACGCCTGAGCCCCTCGGCTTCCCCGTGCTCGGCAGCCAGAGGAGGAGGGTGGTCCTCATCCTCCCCCCAGGACATCCATGAGCATGGCCCTGGATCCCAGAGTCCACGCGGACAGGGCTGGGGGGATACGTTATTGGTTTTTAATAGTGTTTATAATTTGGCTGCCCTGCTGCGGGGCTGATCCCGGCACACACATCCCATGCCGTGCGCGCCTCCGGCACGCCAACCATGCGGGACTATTCCTAGCTACCAGCCGAAGCCATTTTCCTCGCCGGGATTAGCTCCCCGCCGCCATCAGCTGATGCCCGCCACGGCACGGGGGCAGGTGGGACCCAGCCTGCCGCAACGCCAGCTCCCCGGCCACCCTTCCTCCTCCTCCTCCTCCTCCACCCTCCATCCCGAGAGGTGCCATGGGCTCTCGGAGGGCAAGGGTTCGGCACGGGCTCGTGCTCCCGGCGTTGCATAAGCCATCAGGCTCGCTGCCCAACGCTGCCTCGGCCAGAGGTTTCATAACGGCACGGCGGCTGCACAGCCCAGCTGCCTCTCCCCGACCACGGCAGGAACGGGGAGCCGGACCTGAGCAGGGATGGACTCATCCCTCAGCTTCTCCTCCAGCCCCGCTCTGCCCCAACAGTGCATGGGGTCAACCCGGCTACGTGCACCCACCCCAAACCCTCTGCCACAGCCCAGGATGGACATGCTTGGGGCCGTGCTTCCAGCTGCACCCAGCCCCAGGATGCTGCCGAGCAGTGTGCTGGGGACAGGCAAGGCGGGAACTGTCCCCGACCCCGTGGACCTGGCTGTGACCTCGGCCGGAAGCCTGTCCCCAAAGCAGCTGGTTGCCACACCGCTGACCCAAAACTCCAGGCAGAAGCATTTCCTCAGCCTGCTTTTGCTCAAAATTCAGCATGTTTTCTGCTTCACAGCAAAGAAACGTCCCTGGTGTTTCCACACCCTTTGCAAATGAGATGAAGGAGCAGGGAGAGACTCTGCAGGCAGGTCTGGTAGGGGTGAAGTGTCCTCCACCATCCAGCCTGGTCGCCCCAGAGTGAAGTGTCCCTGAGGAAGCGTCCTCCAACCGACCAAAATTGGGTAGAGACAACCCCTTGTCTCCTCGGATGTGGGAGAGCCAGGTGGGACATCAGGACCATCCCCATGGTCATGTCCCCTCCAATGACACCAGTATCCAGCAGAAAGTATCCTCGCAAACACACTGTTTCCTCCCATTTTCCACACACAAGATAAACGGGTATGGTTTCCTCCCAGAGGAAAACAAAATATAGCCAGGGAGGTGGGAGCACCTGGCTGCAGGGTGGGTTGGGGGGCACTGGGCAGTGGCTGGGATTCAGGCCTTCACATTTGGGGTTCCTGCCCCAGCATCAGACCGGGTCCAAAACTGTCACCAAAACCAATTTCCATCAGAAACCATCATTTTTAGGAAACAAACTCTCCTAGATTATATCCACTTGGAATATGCTGAGAAAGACTTGGACATCACTCTGGAAACACCCAGCGCGCTCACAACATTTAGAACTGAAAATTTCTATCACAAATTCTGTAATTGTTTTTTTACTGTGCAGGCATTTTCAATTGAAAATGCTTAATGACAAAAATCTCAATTAATTATTTCACATTTACTTACATTAGCCATTTTGCCTAGTGCCAGCTGAGCTTGGGGAACTGCAGAGGCACCCAGATATTTTGGGTTATCTAATCCATCACAGGAGCAGCTGTCCTGCAGAAGAGTCCTATTTCCAGAGGGTCCCCTTGTTCCCGCCCTGAGGAGAGCTGTTCCTCTCCTCTCTTCTCCCCACCAAGAAGCTGGTGCTCATTGCCCGAACCCGCTTCACCCTGACGTGCTTTGGGAAACAAAATACCAAAAAGGTGAATTTTTGAGGAACCCAGCAGGGCTGGGGTCAGGCAGCCGGAGGCAGCGGCCGGGCTGTGCCAGCCTGGTCCTGCCACTACGTGGTACCTGCTTATAACACAGATTTATTGCCACCAGCCCAGGGTCCCGTGGCTGCAGGGTAAACCCCACCACGTGCCCCCGCCGCAAGGAGGGGACAGGATTAGCTTCTCCACGTGAGCAGGTTTACTCCACAAGCGTGCTCTGACACAGGCCGGCATGTGGGAAGTAGACCCAGAAGCTACTGGAGATGCCTTCTTCCAGGGGGACCCTGGGCATCTCCAGTGGTCACCACAGGCCATGGGACCCAGGACCCACCTCCCTTCCAGGCCAGTGGGAGCCAGTTACTGTCAGCATCTGGATCTGAGCTGGGAGTCACTAAATGGGATCATGCAGGCTGACATCCACCATTGCCACCCACTCAAGAACAGCCTTGGCACCCAAGGTTTTAGCAGCAGGAGCCAGCTGCAGGCTACCACAGTTGGACAAGATGCTTTCCCCCATCTAGCTGCCTCTCCATCCCACCGTCCCCACGTCCCCTGAACCAGCCACAGACAGGAGCACCCAGCTGGGAACAGCACTGGGGGGTGGGAGGAGCATCCCCCAAACCAGGCTGCATTAGGATGGGGCATCCCGACCCACAGCATGTGGGGCTGCAGCTTCCCCAAGCAGAGGGGAGAAAACATTCCCCGGTGGGCAGTTACCCACGGGAGAAGGGTCAGTGTAAGCACCCAGGACACGAAACACGAATGCTACAAAAGCAGCTGGGTGGAGGTGACATGAACCACAGAAGGTGTTAGAGACTATTTTCCTATTCACAACAGAGCATGATGGATGGGTGGGCAGAGGGATGGAGGCCTCCTCAGAAAAGAGCACACTGGGCTATGGCACCAGTATTTTCTGCACGGTTTAGAACAGGGACTTCCAACAAAGCTTCAGAAATTCAGCTTCCCTGTACCCCGAGGACTGCAGGGACTCCAAGGAGGAGGAACGCACTACTTTGCAGCAAGCAGAGCAGCGTTGTGGTCCTACCTGCCTCTTGTCCCTTGAGGAAGCCCCAACCCACAGCTCCGATCGCCAAGCTCTGGATGACTCTCACCTCCTCCAGACCACAGCTTTCCTACGGTTCTCCCTGTGAGAGGACAATTTGTGCTGGCACCAACCATTGTTTCATTGTTCTCTCGCTGCAGGGACTGATAGTTGTTAATGACTTGAGGTGTAATTAATTTTTAACGGCACCATCTTAATTGCCAGGCTATAAATAGACCTTACCGCCCCTTCTCTGGCTCAGCTGCTTTCTCACATATGTTTTGCTCCACGTCGGGGGGATCGTGGTGCTGAGAGGTCTGTGTGGTGAGTACCCTCCCCATGCTGCACAGGATGCTTGGGAGGGGTTCAGGCCACCGGCAGTGACAGAGCAGTAGGAGCCCAGCCTCTGTCAAGGATGGCCCAGGAGTTTGTCCAAGGAAGGTCTGCCAGACCAGCTGTGACGGAGTCCATCGCAGCAAAGGGAACACCAGGGGATCCATAGGGGTCCCACGGACTTTACAGCAGCCAGGCAGGCAAGAACCGCGATGCTAAGCCCTCTCTCTGCTCTGTGCCCCACCATCTCCCTCTACAAAGCGTCTTCAGATGCCGCACAGGAGCCAAGGAGCCCAAAAAATCACTAGTATCCTCTAGGAGATGCGTGGATTTTCCACCAGCTTCCAGCACTGCTCCTGAGCACAGCCTCCTCAACTGAGGACATCCCTGTCCCCCAAAGCTCCTGCCTTTGGGAAGGGGTGAGCTACCTCTCAACAGAGGGACAAGGCTCAGGGCTGGCTGCTGTATGGAGAACATGACAGAACCAGCCCTGTCCTGACCTCCTGGATGCCCAGCCCTCAAAAGGGGCCCTTGTTCAACGTGAGTGTCACTTCTGCCCTCACTCTAATGAGGGCAAATACACCAGGTCGCTTGAACCTGAATCTGGCATTGAACTCCTGACCCAGAAAGCAAAGCCTCCTGGCCCAGGCAAATCCCCTCGGCCAGCCCATCCTGCCTCCCCTCCTGGCGGGGGATTTGTGGGAATTATCCTCCCTCCGCCATCCCCCCGTGGTCCTTCTGCCTCGCAGCCTCCTCTCTGCCTTGCATTTTCTATCCCTTAATGACACTAAGAAGGGGCACTTTTCCCCTAATGCCGTGGGACGCGTTGCCTGGAGAAAGCCCCGTGCACGGATAGGGGCTACTCTCTGCTGGGAGCTCGGGGACGGATGCTGGCTGGGCAGTCAGGGTGGGCTGGAGCAGCCCCTCCGCAGCTCTCTGTGCCTGGGACGTGGGGTGGGAGCTCACCTGGGATGCAGCAGCCCACATACCCGGGATGTGGGGTGGGAGCTCACCTGGGATGCAGCAGCCCACACACCCGCACCTCCGGGCTGCTGCTTGACAAGTTAATGAAAATATTCTACTGGCTAATTAAACTCGCTTAACACCGGCTACGTCCATGGGTTAATTAGAAAAAGCACAAATGGCATTGGGCTGGAGCCCGAGCAGCTCCCACTGAGGCAGAACCGGGGTATGTCTTCCTGGAGGGAGGAGGTAAATTCCCTGGGTTGCAGAGAGCTGGGGTAGATGGAAGCACCTTCCTCATCCTCTCCTGAGCATGGGTGGCTCCAAAACACCCCCTGTGTCCCTTCAGGGCAGCGGGCCTGGCTGAGCCCCACAGACAGGCACAGGGACAAGGTGTGGGGCTGGCTCTGGAGGGACAACAAGGTGACCCGGGGCACAGCGGGATGCTGGCGGGCAGCTCAGCGAGCAGTGAGGGGAGGGCAGGCTCAGCCATGGTGGCTGCTGATGGACACCAGCTTCTGTGGCTGCTGCTGCTCCGGGCCAAGGAGCCCCGGTGGTAGCACACACGGCTCTGAGCCTTCCCGGCAGCGAGGGGCTGTGCTGCTGCTCCTGCATTAGCCTGGGCGAGACCTCTCTGCGCTGGGTGACCTCCCCTCTCCTCTGAGTGACCTCCCCCCTCCCCTGGGGCAGGGGCCACAGACAAGAAAGCAAGAAGTTTCCCGTTCCCCAGCACGGAGGTGTGCCATTCTGGCTTCCCTGCAAGGAGCAGCGATAGCCTCCCGCCTCAAAGTCTGCCAAAAAGGAGGATCAGATGCCAGGAAAGTAAAATAAGAGCCTAAAAGAAGTGCTTTTTTTTTCTCCAGCAGGATCAGTCCGCAGCCTGATCAGCGGACCCACTTACGGGGACGCTTGGCTGCAGCTCTCCAGCTGTGATGACATCGTGTCTCTTCCTATCTCATCACGCTGTTTGCACCACTCTCTCTTTGCAGCAGAGCCGAGATGAATCATTCTTCTCCCCTCTGAACATTCACAGGCACAAAAACCCTCCTCAGCGGCCCCTTCCTCTGCAGCCCTGGCTTTGCTCCTCCCTCCCATGGTGGGACACGGTGGGGTCCCATCGCACCCGGGGGTCCCTGCACAGAGCAAAGTCAGGAGCAGCTGGTGGGGAAACCTTCCTAATCCTGAAACCAGGGTATCGTTCAATGAGGGGACAAAAAGGATCCGTCCCAACTGTCCCAACCACCAGCACAACACAAATGTCAACCAAGAAAGAGCCACAAGATGCTGCTGGTTGGGAATCCACCAAGAAAATATTAGATGGAGCAACTATGCTATGAACTGCCCTGAGTCCTGGGAGCTGCTCCTGGATAATGCTGAGAGAAAAATCACCAAAAGTACCAAAAATACTCTGATTGTTGCAAAGGTTGTGTTTGTCCCTGTCTGAGCTGCTGGGCACAGAGGAGCCCTATGGGACAGGACAGGAGTGGCTGGTGGTGACTATCCAGTCTCCAGGCCACATCCAGATCAGACCAGCACACTGTGTGGAGCCGTGCAATACCCTCCAGATCTAACTGGTCTTGTAAAACCCTGTGGCTGCCCAGCTTTTGCAAAGGCTGTGGAAACCTCCCAGCCATGAACACTGGGGAACTGGGGCAGGGGGTGATGCCTGAGTGTGCAGAGAGCCTGAAATGATATCCCATGGAGGGCTGCACCCTGCTAACGAGAGGAGGAAACCAGGCACCGAGCCTGGCACTGCTGTTCCCCAGGCACGATGGTGGCTGGGGAGGGACGGGCAGCAGAGGGGAGCCAGGAAGGTACAACTGGGTGTTTGCTGCAGGGAAGGAAATGATGTGAAAAGCGTAGAAAGGGATTAAAAAGGACAGAGGTGATGGAGAGAGATGGGGAAAAGAGGATGCGGGAAGGAAAAGAAAAGAGGAGAAGAGACAGCCATGGCCTACAGGGTGTGAATTTTCTCACTGAGTGATGAAGGCAGCAGTGAGGCACCAAGCAAGCAGTAAATAAGCAGACATTAGTCCCTACGGAGAGGCTGTGCCCTCCTGGCCCCGGGCTGCACAGCCCTCTGCCCCACACTCCTGCCAGCCACACCAGCTGCCCATCCCTTCCCACGCCTGCTGGGGAGCAGAAGCTCTTCCCCCAGCACGGCACCACCAAGCCCACCCGTGTGTCGCCCAGCTCCTTGGAGGTGATGCTGGGACTGGAACTTCGACCAGGATCCCGGGAAAGGGACCCACCCACACCTTCTTGCATGTATCCCATAGACAGAAACCTGCTCCTTACCGAAAAAAACCCTGCTCCCTCACCAGAAGAACCCTGCTCCCCCTTGCAGGACCACGCAGTGGCTGCACAGCAAGTGCCAAAGCACCACGGAGCAACAGGGTCCCCCCAAAATCAGACTCCCTCGGCACACAGTAGGAGCTTGGAGCCAGGAGCCTGACAGCCGGGACAGATTTGTTCCTCAAGAGGTTTGGAAAAATAGAAATTATTTCCTATCTGAATCAATGAAACCATGTAGCTGTCTCCAAATGTGCCTGACCGGCCAGGGAAGAGGCAGACTGGGCTGACGGGGTTTTCTGTAGTCCCCAGCTGTGCTGCTTTGCGTTGCAGTCTGTCTTCATTAACTTTATTATTATTATTACTATTTCTGTACAGATTTTCAAGCCGGAACCATCACAACCCCAGCAGATGCACTTTTTTTTCCTTAGCAGACATCAACACCAACTTCCAAGCAACATGCAACCCCTCCTGCCTCTGCTTCCCCAGCCCACACCGCTCAGCCCGGTTCTCCCTACACCAGGCAAACTCCGGCAGGGGAGAACCAGGAAAATCCCCCCCCCCCAACAGCGAAGCTCCAGCTGGGAGCTTGGAGAGGGATGGAGAAGGGGTGCCCAGGCCACGCTGTGGCTCAGGGTCGGCAGGGACAGTCCCCAGTGCCATTCCCTCCTGGCTGGGAGCAGGAGACCGAAGCTGCAGGGCTGCAGAGGAGGGGGTGCAGGATCCATGCAGGATCCATCCAGCTCATACACAGCCCATCCCAACAGCACCCACCACAATTCCCGACCCCGCTCACCCGCCCTGCGCTGTGGGTTCTGCCATAAGGACCTCAGGTCCCCGCTGATGCCCTTTTCTCTTCCCTACTTTTCCAGACCTTCCTGGGGGAACTGGGAGATGCTGCCCACGGGGGAGCAGCGTGGCTGCCATGGGGGGGGAGGTCCCTGCGGACCCCACTCAGGGCTACCCCTTGCCCTCCCCAACCCTAAACCTTCAGCTCAAGAGAAAGGGGTGGAGGAGAGTCATTGCCCGCAGCACCACACACGCTTCCCCCCAGCTCCTGACCGAAACACCGGCCAGTGCCCCTCCACCCCAGTAAGATCCAAGCCCCTCTGCCCGGGTTCGGGACAGCAGGCTCAGCTCAGCCCCGACGTCCCCCCAGGGCACCGCTCGCCCACCCCAGCCCCACTTTCTGCCCGCTCTGCCTCCCCACACCACCCTCACCATGCTGGTGACCGGCAACGCCTGTCCCCAGTGGGGTGGCCACGCCACAGGATTATCCCCACCACAGAGGAACCACCACGGAGGAGCTACCACAACCCTTACCTGGGTCTCGGAGAGGTTGAGCTGCCGCGCTAGCTCCGTCCTCTCCCTGCCCACCACGTACTGGCAGCGCTGGAACTCCAGCTCCAGGCGGTAGAGCTGCTCCGCCGTGAAGGACGTCCGAGTCCTCTTGGGCCGGTCCAGGTCCAGGCCCTTGGGGAGCACGATCTCCCGGATCGTCCCTTTGGCATCTGGGAAGGGAAAGAGGGAGAAGGGCCGTCAGGAAAAAGTCACCGGGGAGGAAAAAAAGCCGGGCTGGGGAGGAAAGAGGCTGGGGGAACTGGCTGTAAAATGGATGTTACTGGGAAGGAAAAGCTGAATTAAACACCGCCTGCACCATCGGGGCTGGTCTGAGCGTCTGGGCTCACTGCAGGAATAACTGTAAGAAATCCCCCAAGCTGTGGCTAAAACAGGCAGCATCCCACAGTTCGGTTGTCCCCTCTGGCCCCAAATGTTGCAAGTTTATAAACCTCCAGGGAACAGTAACAAGTCTTCATAAAAATAGGGATTTTTTTTTTTCCCTGAGATAAACAGAAAATAAAAAAAACCAAGCATTTAATCACATCTAATAACAGCTTCCGAAAGCCAAAAGCAGAAAACAGTGCTATACCAAGAAAGAGTTCAAATTAAAAATTTTTTGATTGAAAATATTTTTTCTTTTATTTCTGTCCTTCCTCGGAGATACTGGGGAAAAAAAAAAAATCTCTGTTACAATTCCCTTTCCACAATTTCCAGAATTATTCTCACCGAAGGAATATTTTCTTGAAAAGCAGCATCTCCTACTTTGGAGCAACTCTCTATTAAAGGACAAGTTTTGGAAGTGCTGCACGCCCTGAGCCGCTCACGGCAGCAGATTTTATGAGACTAGGACTACTGCTGCCCACGGCTGGACACGGGGAAACAAAAGCTGGAGGGTTTACCTCCCACGTTAGCCCCACACCGCCTCTTCCACGCCTTCAGATGCCGCTTGTGGCCCCTCCAAAGGGACCACGGTTTTACTTTCCACTCACAAAGGACGAGCTCTCCCAGAAAAACCCACCGAGTCCCAAGCCCTGAGGTGCCAGGACACCTGCCCCGGCTCTATGGGATGGGATGTGCCCAGTCACCCCCCTGCCAGACACGGACGGGCTCTGTGTGCCAGATGCAGCACCAGGTATTAAAAATAGCCTTGGAAAGTGCCCACTGGGCTCCTGCCAGACCCCAGACTCCTCATGCTCCTTGTCCCTTGTGCTGCCTTTCCTTAAGCCCCAGCAACGCAAGCAGAGAGCCCGGTTTGGGGGACCCCCGGCCGCAGAGCTCCCCATTTCTGCCCAGTGGCTTTCCTGTAGGTTAAAATCCAGCCACAGAAGCCACACCGGGCAACCAACCCCGAGCCAGAGGGACCCAAGGTTCCTAGCAGCTTTGGCTGGAGATAAATTGCTTTCTCTCTTTCTGGCTGACTCGGGCATGGAAGGATTATAAAATTGCTGGGACAGGAAGGAGGGAAATAGGGAGCAGCAGCCGGGAGCTGGCATGGGGGGAGCAGGACCGGAGAGCAAGCACAGACTCGGGAGAGGGACCCTGAAGATGGTTTCCCACCACCACGTTGTGGTACATGGCAGAGGCATGTAGCCAGGCTGGAGAATGGCACCGCAGGAGGCACCGGGGCAGAAGAGGGCTTGGGAATGCCAGGGTGGGAGAGGGTTCTACGGGACCCCTCAGAGTACGGGCTCCGATCCAGGGTGGGCAAGAGGCTGTTGGAAAGGAAAGGGGTGGGCTGGAGGTTATCTCTGGTGGGGTATCTGGTGGGATTTGGACGCCAGCCTGGGAACCATTTTGCGAGGAGAAGAGCATTTGCAGGGATGATGCCCAGACCACGTCCGCACTCCCATGCCCACACCGCGGTCCCCCGACACAACAACAGCCGGGGCTGCCAGCAAGGAGCAGCTCACAGAGACGCTCATGCTTTCCAGCCGCAGCTGCAAGTAACTGCCCCTCTGCCCTCGCCGCTCCGTACGGCGCTGCCGGCATTATTATGGGTATTATTTATTGTTGTTTCCCCCGGCAGCTGGGCCGTGGGGCGGGGGGAGCGGGCGGGAGCACCAGAGGGAAGGGGGCACAGCCCGTGGTGCCAGCTCGGCAGGGGAGAGGAAAAACCCCTCGCTCCATCCTCTCACCGCCCCTGCAGCACAGGCGGGTCACAGCCCTATTGCATGCCACAGACCTTCCCTGCTGCCCACCCGTGCGGGTTTTGGGGGGCCCACGGCTATCCCCCCGTGCCAGGAAGGGCACAACACCATCCTGCCAGATTAACTCCCTCCTGAGAGCCTTCTCCCATCAGCCGCTGGATCCCAGAGCCCCAACACCCACCAGGTCCTGCTGGGGCTGCCCAGGGTTTTCCAGCAGCCCTTGGCCTCCCCAGCATGGTGGCAGGTTCTACTCTTGGGGAACAGGCTACACCTGACAACAGCACATCCAGGACAAGGTTTGGGACTGAAATCATGCCCAAAGAGGTCTGGTGCCAAAGGGATCAAGCTCTCCTCTGCCTTGGCCGCTAAATAGGACAAGGTGAGACAGGCGGCCGTGGCTGGGGAGCAGAGGGAAGGTGAGCTGGCATTAGCTTTGGGGAACCGACCCCCGAGGTGGTGAACAGCGATTTTACAGCCCGCACACCCTCTGCAGCGCAGCACAGCAGGCGTAGGAAGGACATACCCTGCACACCGACACACGCAGCAGAGCCGGGCACACACAGATGCCCCTGTGAGCCCAGGGACACATCACGCACTCCTGTGTGCATGAGGGACACTTCTCCCCTGCACAGGGACACACCACACACACCCGCGTATGCGGGGTTTCTGCACCAACATGGCTGCCAAGGCATTTCTGGGGCGCACACCCACCCTGCCAGCCCTGAACACGTACCCCTTGTCCCTCCCCATGCCTGGGGCTGGTGGGGACGTGGTGGCAAACACAAGTCCAGGCACACTTGGGGGGCACAGGAGCCCACAGCCCTTCTCGGTGCACCCCAAACAGCACTGAGGGGGTCTCCCTAGAGCTCCCCACATCCCGCCTGCGCTCCCCGGGCACAGCACTGGGGCAGCCCCCGGGAGATGAACCGGGTGGAGGGGGTAAGCACCCCGGATCTGCCCCCCATCCTGTTCTAGCCGCCCGTGGGGCTGCAGCCCCCACGCTTCCAGCGGGACCGCCCCAGAGCTGCCGGGCTCCTCCGGCCGCCGCCGGCGACTCTTTGTCCCGTTAATCCCCGCCGAGGACCGGCCCGCTGTTGGCCTGCAGTCCCCGGCCGTGTCCGCGTCCGACGGCACCCGCCAGCCTTGTCACCTCGACGGGACGGGGACGGCCGGGAGCCCAGGGCCGCCCCCGTGGGTAGGGCCACCCTGTCGCGGTAGCTAGAGGCTCCGTCCCGCACGGCTGGTCCCCGGTACCATACCGTACCGGTCAGCGGACTGAGCCCGGCCGAGCTCCGGGAGAGCACCGGGACGGGGAACTCCGCTCCCGGCTATCCCAGGGTACGGGGGACCCCGCTGCTTCCAAACCGGCTCCTACCGACGGGGAAGGTTCCCCCGTCCCCACCAAAGGCACGGCGAGCGAGCACCGAGGACCGGCCGGAGCGGGAGGCAGCCCCGGGGCAGCCGCTGGGCGCCGGGCAGGGCTGCGGCGGGGCCGTGCTGGAGCGGGGAGAACGGGGGGAGATGCGGCTCCTTCCTTCCCCCAGGAGAGGCTGCGAGGTGGGGGAGAGGGGTCCCTGCGGCACCCCACGTCTGGGGGGAAATTAAAAATATTTTGAAATATCTGAAAAATAAAATTTAAAATAATAATAATAAATTTAAAACCCCACCTTCTGCAAAAATCAACCAGGAGGTGCTTCCCTGGCGCCGGCCGGGGCTTGGCACCGACCCCTTCCCCGGGAGCGGGTCCCCGGCCGGGGGAGGGCCGAGAGCCGACGGGCCCCTGGTCCCTCGGACCGAGTCTCCCGGCCGCAATTCCCCCCCGCTTTATCCCGGCTCCGTTCCCGTTTATTTGCGCCGTTTCTCCCCGCCACCATTTTGTCCGCGCCATGGCGGCTGCAGCAAGATGGTGAGACCGGTGGCTCCCGGGCGAGGGTCCACAGGACCGGGAGAAGCCAGGACCTCGCACCGGGGTTGGGGACCGACCCCCGCCCCGCTCCCAGCCCCGGAGCCGTCGGGGCGGCCCCGGTAGGGCCGAGGCCGGGCCTAGGAGAGGCCTGACCCGGCCTGACCTCGGAGGGGGCTGCGGCGGTCGGGCTCGGCCTGGGCGAGCACCGAGGATCCCGGGGACGCCTCAGATGAGACCCCGGTACCGGCACCCGAGCGCTGCCCGCTCCCCTGCCGAGGTGCCCGGGAGGGCTGGGGCTGTCGGCGACGGGCGCCTACCGCTACAGCCGGGAAAGGGGCTTCGGCGGACGGCGGGGCCGTTTGCCACCCGGCCGCCAACCGCTCCACAGCCTCCGTGCCGCCCGGGCCGAGCCGTGGCGTGCCGTGCCAGGCCCCGCTCATGGCGAACGAGCAGGGACCCAGCTCAGGCCTCGCCACCCCCGGGACAGCGAGGAGGGAGGGAGGGAAGGAGGGAGGACACGGCCGAGCCCCGGGGCCGCGGCTCCCCGGTCCTCCTCGCCCTGCCCGAGCGCTGGATTTGGGGCCGGGGCAAAGGCCGGAGCGGCCTCGGTTCTGCTCTACCGAGCGGCCACGGAGCTTCTCCGGGCTGCGGCTTGCGGGGCGGCGGAGCGGGGGGACGCTGGCAAACCGGGATGGAGCCGCGCTGCCGCCCCCGGAGCCGGGGAGCGCTCGGCACCTGCCCGCCTGCCGCAGCCCCGCCCGGGAGCCCCAAACTTTCGGGGTTCGCCACAACCCAGGCCGGTCCCGGTTGGAGCCCCGGGCCGGCGGGGGGCTGAGCGCGGGCGGCGGGGCGGGATGCGCCGGCTCCGGGTCCCGCCGTTGCCCCGAGCCGGGGCCGAACCTGCCCCGTCCCCCCACCCCCGGGCGAGCAAGTGGTATTATAAAGAGGGGAAAAAAAAAAATAGCCCCTAACTCGCCGCCGCTCCGTGACGCTTTTCTCCTGCGACAACGCTTTAAAAGCAAAGCTGATGCTTTCACCCCTCTCCCGCTGCCTGCGCATCCCCCCGGCGGTGATCAGCCGGCCCGGGGGGGAGTCCATGGCCCCACGGTTGTTCCCCCGGACCCCGGCTCGGCCCGTTGAACCCGGCCGAGCCCGGCCCCTCGGCCGCAAACGGAGGCGGGCACGCACGGCGAGCCCGGCTGCGCTCCCGGCCCCGCTCCCGGGAACCGCACGGCGGGGAGGGCTGGGGAACCGGGCCCGGTCCCTGCCGTACGGAGCGGAGCCGGGGGAAGGGAAGCCGCGGCGGCGGCGGCGGGGCCGGGAGGCCGGAGCTCGCAGCCGGCCAGCGCCCGGGAGCGGCCGGGGATGCGCTGGAAGCAGCGCCGGGGAAGGAGGGGGCGGAAAGCCTGCCCCCATCCCGCTGCCACCCGGCCCCGGGGCGAGAAGCGGGGACCCGGCCGACGGGGGCGAGCGCAGGAGGGAAGTGCCCCGGTGGGGGGAAGCGGAGAGCGGGAGCCGGGGCCCGGGGACCCTGCCCGTACCTCGCACCAGGATGCGGCGGCAGTAGTCCGCTTCGCCTGCTCCCGACGGGCTCTCGCTGTCCGGGGCGCACTCCTTGGAGGAGCCGGGGCTGATCGCCGACGTTCCCGGGATGTCCTTGAAGCCGCCGCGGCCTCCTCCGCCGCGCAGAGCGCTCTCCAGCTCCGCCCGGGTCGGCGCCTTCTCCCGGGGCCGCCCGGTGGCCGCGGGCTCGGCCAGCAGCACGGGGCTCCTGCCAGGCTCGGCCCCTCCATCGCTCATCCCTGCGGGCGCCGCGGCGGGATCAAACATCAGGAGGGAGAGAGACAGAGACAGGGAGAGGGAGAGAGGAGGCAAGACTAGGCGGGGG
>NW_015090793.1:15279234-15281571 GCF_001431845.1 Calidris pugnax
GGAGGGGGGGGTGGGAAGGCGGAGGGGAAGGGGATGCCGAGGGGAGGGAGATGCGGAGGAAGCGGGCGGGGGTGGTACCGGGGAAGAAGACTGAGCCCTTATTCCGCCGGCCCGGCCCGGCCCTCCCCCGCTCCTCCGCGCTCCTTTTGCGCATCCCCCGGCCGCCGCCGGAGCCGGGAGCGGGCAGCCGAGCCTCCGGGGCGGCGGGGAGCGGCTCGGGGAGAAGCGGTGGGAGGAAAGGAACGATTTTAAATTAACGGCCCGGCACAGACGCAATTTCCTGCTCTCCCGGTCCGTGACACCGATTGGTAAACAAAGAGTCCCTCGGCAGCCGCTGCCCGGCCCCGGGAGTGCGGGCAGAGCGGCGGCGGGGCCGGGGGAGGCTGCTCCGGCTCCCTCCCCCTCGGCGGGGGTTACCCCTCCTCTCGGGGGGCTCACTCGCGGGGACCCCCGCCGCGGAGGAAAAGGGCCAGCCGAGATGGCAACGAATAAAGAAATAACCCGGCCTCGGCCCGGCTATGTCGTCCGTCTTGTCATCGTCGTTCGCCACCCCGTCACCCCCCCCGCGCCCCAGACTGCCTGCGCTCCTCTGGGACGGATGGGGGGGACGGGGGGGCTCCGGTCCCTCTTCCCCACCGTGCCCCGCAGCCCCCGCAGCCTGCTAGTCCAAGGGTCTCCGCTGCTACCGGAGTTAGCCCACCGCCCTCCCCAGGATGGGGCAGCCCCGAAACCCCCCCTGCTCCCGTTCAGCCGCTCCCAGCAACCGCAGCCCCCCCTCACCCCCCGCCCCGGGCCGTCTCTGGGCACCGGGCGGACTCCCACACCGGCACCGAGGCGAGCGGCTCGCCGTGCCCAGCCGGGGCGGCCGGGACACCGGGCGGCCTCCTAGGCCGGGGGGTCCCGGGCAGCTCTGTCCCCCCACGGAGGGCTCCGTTCCGCCGCTCGCTGCAAACGGGGCAAAACCCGGTGGAAAAGCGGCGGCGGCAGCGAGGCTTCACCTCGGGCGGGGGAGCGGGCGGGGGCGAGCCGCAGCCCTCTTCGTCTCGCCCTGAATCCCCTCAAATCGAAGCGGTTGTAATGACGGTGGATTAAAAATAAATAAATTAGCTGTTAATCCAATTGCCGAGAGCCCAACGTCCCCGAGAACTCAATCCTCGGCGACCGGGACCTGGCAAAGGACACCCCAGGGCTCCAAACCCACCGAGACCCACCCGGGCTCCGCTGTTCCCGCAACCCGATGCCGCCGAGCATCGCCCGGGACTGCCGCGGGCTCGGCGGGAGCCGGGGGGTCCGGAGGGGGTCTCGGTCCGGTCCGGTTCCCCGAAGGGAGACCCCAGCCGAGGCAGCAGGCGCTCGGCTCGGGGTTTTACCGGGGAGGCTCGCCCTGAATCCCCTCAAATCGAAGCGGTTGTAATGACGGTGGATTAAAAATAAATAAATTAGCTGTTAATCCAATTGCCGAGAGCCCAACGTCCCCGAGAACTCAATCCTCGGCGACCGGGACCTGGCAAAGGACACCCCAGGGCTCCAAACCCACCGAGACCCACCCGGGCTCCGCTGTTCCCGCAACCCGATGCCGCCGAGCATCGCCCGGGACTGCCGCGGGCTCGGCGGGAGCCGGGGGGTCCGGAGGGGGTCTCGGTCCGGTCCGGTTCCCCGAAGGGAGACCCCAGCCGAGGCAGCAGGCGCTCGGCTCGGGGTTTTACCGGGGAGGGGGAGTTCAAGGCCTCCAAATTTGCCCTTGGGCCGGGGTGGGCCCCGAGTCTCCGCGTCTGTGGCAGCCTCCGCCCATCCCTTAAATAACCGAAAGAGCGCGGAGCAAATAAATATCGATTAAGGCAAAAATAAAATAAAAAGAGAAAAATAAAATAAAATTAAAGGAAAAAAATAAAACAAAGAAAATGAAGTAAACGAATAACTCGGAGCAGGGGGAGAGCGGGGAGCAGGGACGCGGCCCGGCGGGCGCGGAGCAAAGGCCGAGCGGGTCCGGCGCCCCGGTGCCCGGGGCCCGCACCCTCCGTTCTGCGGGATCGGGAGAGGCGAGCGGGGCGCGGCGGCGGGACGGAGCCGTCGGTTCAGGGTAGGAGTTGGCGGCGGCGGCAACCGGTTCCCCGCTCCCGGTTCCCCGCTCCCGGAGCTGCGGCAAGGCCGGGTCGGGGTCTGGCGGCCGGACTCCGCGCTCCCCCGCCGCCGGGCCCGGGCGGAGGGTAGTTCGTGTCGTGACATGGCTAAAGGATTCATAACGAAAACCGAGAAAAATAATCACCACCCAAACCCACCCTCCGCCCTGACGAGACGATGCCCGGCGGCCACGCGTGGGGAAGGGCTGCGGGCCGG
>NW_015090793.1:15281801-15284401 GCF_001431845.1 Calidris pugnax
GCCCCGAAACCCGGGCACCCCCTAACCCCCGCCGCGCCCCGCGTCCCCCCCCCCCCCCCCCCCCCCGGCTCCTGTTCTCTTACTGCTATTTTTCTCCTTATCGCTATTGCTATCGTTAATAATAAGGATAAGAGATTTGCTCCGGGCGGGTCTGAGCTCACGGGGGAGCAGAGGAAGGGAAATACCCGGGTACGAGCCGGCGCCGCCGCTCCGCCGCTCCCGAGAAGCGGAGGCGAGGGGAGATCCGCGCTCCTCCGCGGGTGCGCAGGGTGGAGCGGGGCCACGGCAGCCTCGGCCCGACCTGCCTTGTCGCCACACGTAGTACCAGTAATGATAAAAATTATTATGCTGCTTATTATATTATTATTATTAGTGGTGGTGGTTTTGTTTCGTCGTCGTTATTCCCGTTGTTGTTATCGCTGTTGTTATTATTACCATTTTTTTATTACCGTTATTACCACTATATTGCCATTATTGCTGTTTATTGTCTCTCGCTCGGGCCGTACGGAGCAGAACCCAGCTCGGGGGAAGCCCGGTCCGGGGTTACCTCCCTCGCTCGGAGCAGCCCCGTTTTCGGCGGCCCCTCGCTGGCTCCCGACACCCGCTCTCCCCCGCCGCCATCCCTGCCGAGCCCCCCGGGGCCCTCCCGAGCCACCGCCCCGCTGCCCCCCCCTCCACCACCACCGCTCCGGGGGCGGCGAAAGGGCGAAAAAAAAGCTCCGATATTCCTTTATTTTTCCCTTTTATACCCTGGCGAAGGGGCCCGATCTGCCGCCCGGAGCTCCCCGGGCCCGGCACCCCCGGCTGTCTGGAAATGTCGGTAAGGCAGGGCCGGCCGGGTGCCCGCCCGGTTCGGCACCGTTCGGTTCGGTGTGCCCGCCTTTCCCCGCGCCCACGGCCCACCCCGGCGTCCTGCGGGCCCCGGTGCCGGGCGGCAGGCGGGGGGATGGCTACCGGGAGCGGAGCCGGGGCTTACCCGGACTCCAAACCCGCCGCCACCGGGGAGCCCCGGCCCGCTCGCTGGGCTCACGCCAAACACGGCTTTACCGGCCCGTGGGGCACCGGGGCCGCCGCCCAGGAACGGGGGACCCTCTTCCTTCCCCTCCCCGCAAACGAACGGTGTCTTTCCCGGGAAGAACCCCGGCCTCGGGGCTGCAGGGCGCCGCGGGCACCGCCGAGGGTCCCCCGGTGCCGGAGCGGCGAGGCCGGGGCCAGCCCGGGGAGCCGGGCCCAGGACCGGACGGCGCGGCGGAGCACGGGAACTTGCGAGGCGTCCGTGGGCACGGGGGAGCAGTGAGAAAACACGGGGGGGGGGGACTGTGCACGGACACGAGGTGAACATGCTTGGACACGCGGAAAGTGTGCACAGACACGGGGAAACCTGCGCGGACACGGGTAAGCGTGCGAAAACACGGGGGGAAGGTGCAAGGACACGAGTAAACGTGAATGGACACGGGAGAAATGTTCACGGACACGGGAAAACGTGGACGGAGACGGGGGAGACGTGGACAGAGGCGGGTAAACGTGGACGGACACGGGTAAGTGTGTACGACCATGGATACACCGTGCAAGGACACGAGTAAACGTGAATGGACACGGGAGAAATGTTCACGGACACGGGAAAAAGTGGACGGAGACGGGGGAGACGTGGACGGAGGCGGGTAAACGTGCACGGACACGGGTAAGTGTGTACGACCATGGATACACCGTGCAAGGACACGAGTAAAAGTGAACGGACACGAGGGAGATGTTCACGGACACGGGAAAAAGTGGACGGAGACGGGGGAGACGTGGACGGAGGCGGGTAAACGTGCACGGACACAGGTAAGTGTGTACGAACACGGGCAAACCGTGCAAGGACACGAGTAAACGTGAACGGACACGGGGGAGATGTTCACGGACACGGGAAAAGGTGGACGGACACGGGGGGATTGTGTACGGACACGGGTAAGCACGTATGGACACGAGAGAGGTGTGCACGGACATGGGTAAACGTGTACGGGCGTGGGCAACCGTGCAAGGACACGGGTAAACGTGGATGGACACGGGAGAGACGTGCACGGACACGAGTAGACGTGCACGGACACGGGTAAGCGTGTACGGCCATGGTGGAAATGTGCACGGACACGACTAAACGTGCACGGACACGGGGAGCCGTGCAAAACCACGAGGGGACAGTGCACGGACACGACTAAACGTGCACATCACGGGGTAAACACGCATGGACACGGGGCAGATGTGCACGGACAGGGAGGAACCGTGCATGGACACGGGAAACGTGTGCGTGGACACGGGGGAAGTGTGCGCGGATACACGTACGGCCACTGCAAATGAGCGTGGATACCGCCTAAGTGTGCACAGACACGACGTGAGTGTGCACGGACACACCGTAAATGTGCACGGACAGGGTGTAACCGCGCACGGAGAGTGATAAGTGTGCACGGACACGGCGGGAGTGTGCGCCGACACGGTGTGAGCGTTCCCGGCTTTACGGGGACTCGCGGGGACGGCAACGGGCTCGGGGGGGCTGCAGGTGTGGCGGTGAACGGACACACGGACACGGGGCAGCCGCCCGTGGGCACAGTGTGACCGTGCACCGC
>NW_015090793.1:15293187-15298377 GCF_001431845.1 Calidris pugnax
GCGGAAAGTGTGCACAGACACGGGGAAACCTGCGCGGACACGGGTAAGCGTGCGAAAACACGGGGGGAAGGTGCAAGGACACGAGTAAACGTGAATGGACACGGGAGAAATGTTCACGGACACGGGAAAACGTGGACGGAGACGGGGGAGACGTGGACAGAGGCGGGTAAAAGTTCACGGCCACGGGTAAGTGTGTACGAACATGGGTAAAACGTGCAAGGACACGAGTAAACGTGAACGGACACGGGGGAGGTGTTCACGGACACGAGAGAACGTGAACGGAGACGGGTAAACGTGCACGGACACGGGTAAGTGTGTACGAACATGGGCAAACCGTGCAAGGACACGAGTAAACGTGAACGGACACGGGGAAGGTGTTCACGGACACGCGAGAACGTGAACGGAGACGGGTAAACGTGCACGGACACAGGTAAGTGTGTACGAACACGGGCAAACCGTGCAAGGACACGAGTAAACGTGAACGAACACGGGGGAGATGTTCACGGACACGGGAAAAGGTGGACGGACACGGGGGGATTGTGTACGGACACGGGTAAGCACGTATGGACACGAGAGAGGTGTGCACGGACATGGGTAAACGTGTACGGGCGTGGGCAACCGTGCAAGGACACGGGTAAACGTGGATGGACACGGGAGAGACGTGCACGGACACGAGTAGACGTGCACGGACACGGGTAAGCGTGTACGGCCATGGTGGAAATGTGCACGGACACGACTAAACGTGCACGGACACGGGGAGCCGTGCAAAACCACGAGGGGACAGTGCACGGACACGACTAAACGTGCACATCACGGGGTAAACACGCATGGACACGGGGCAGATGTGCACGGACAGGGAGGAACCGTGCATGGACACGGGAAACGTGTGCGTGGACACGGGGGAAGTGTGCGCGGATACACGTACGGCCACTGCAAATGAGCGTGGATACCGCCTAAGTGTGCACAGACACGACGTGAGTGTGCACGGACACACCGTAAATGTGCACGGACAGGGTGTAACCGCGCACGGAGAGTGATAAGTGTGCACGGACACGGCGGGAGTGTGCGCCGACACGGTGTGAGCGTTCCCGGCTTTACGGGGACTCGCGGGGACGGCAACGGGCTCGGGGGGGCTGCAGGTGTGGCGGTGAACGGACACACGGACACGGGGCAGCCGCCCGTGGGCACAGTGTGACCGTGCACCGCTCCCTTCCCGTGGGGTGGTTGGCTTGGGGTTGGTTTGTTTGTTTGTTTGTTTGTTTTTAAAGCAATCAGGGTGGGTGCACCCGGTACGGCGTATCCGATTATCCGGTATAGACGTGCACGGACACGGGTGGCTGCGCGTGGACACGTCGCATCTGTGCAGAGACAACGGTGAGTGTGCGTGGACACACCGTCACGATGCACAGACACGAACGGGCTCGACGTAGCCGTGCAGGTGTCACGGTGTGGGTGTGCAGGGACACACCGTGCCCTCCTTTGCTGGTGAGTGTGAGCACAGGCACAGTGCAGCCCTTCACCGCCGTGGGCAGGGCTGCAACGCAACCGTGCGCGGAACACGGGTGGGTGTGCACGGACACGGTGTAGCCGTGCACGGACACAGGCGGCTTTGCACGGACACGGTGCAACAGTGCACAGACACGGGCGGGTGTGCATGGACACAGTGTAGCCGTGCACGGACACGGGCGGGTGTGCACGGACACAGTGTTGTCGTGCACCTACACGGCGGCTTTGCACGGACACGGTGCAACAGTGCACGGACACCGGTGGGTGTGCACGGACACGGTGTAGCCGTGCACGGACACGGGCGGGTGTGCACGGACACGGTGTAGCCGTGCAAGGACACAAGCGGCTTTGCACGGACACGGTGTAGCCGTGCACAGACACGGGTGGGTGTGCACGGACACGGTGTAAAGGCCAAGCAGACGATGGTGTGCCCCTGTCAGGGTCCCCAGCCCTCAGGGTCCCCGCGGGGCTGCAGCCGAGGGCGCACCCCCCTGCAGCGCCGCGGTGCGTTTTTTCCACGGCCAGGCGTGGGTGACTGCCCCACGGCCACCCCCAGGGCCACCTCCGCCGAGCCGGGCCGGGCCCCGACGCTGCTCGCCGGGACAGGCGGGCACCGGGCGGCCTCGGCGGCTCCGCCCGTCCCGGGCTCCGGCGGCTGCTTCGAGGGTCCCACCGAGTGCAGATGATGGCGGGGGAGCTCTGGGGGTCCAGGGGACACCCCGTCGTCTCAGAGTCCCCCCGGGAGTGCCCAGTCCCGATGTGGCCCCCCCCGAGCCCCGGGCAGCGCTGATTTCGTTAGCGGAGCCGGCGGTCCCGGGGAGCCCCGGGCGGCCGCAGGAGCGGGCGGGCGGGGGACTCCCTTCCCCGGGCGGGGGTCACCTCTTTCCTGGTGAGGGACACCCCTCCCCACGCCCCGCCGCGCTCCCCCGCGGGTGGATGAGCTCCCCGAGTCCCGGCTCGCCCGGCCCCGCCGCGCCCGCTCGGATAGAACGAAATTAAACGAAATCAAACGAAATCAAACGAAATCCGGGCGGGTCCGTACGAACTTCCCCTCTCCCCCGTTACGGCTGCTCCGACACCCCGCCAGTGACCGACCCAGCCAGCACCGGGGGTCCTCGCCCGGCGCCCCGAACCCCCGAGCAGCACCTCCTTCCCCGAGGCTCTTCATCCCAAACGATTCCAAGGCGGCGGGGCCGCGTCGACACGGGGACCGGTGGGGTCCGGGGACCCCAGAGCCTTCCCCACTCCTGGGACCCTGCTCCTGGGGTCTCCTCTTCTGGCATCCCCACTCCTAGGACCCATCTCCCGGCATCCTCTGCCCCGGCATCTTGGGTACCCGCTTCCACCCCTTCTCTGCCATCCCGGCTGCTGGGGTCCCCACTTCAGGGATTCCTGCTCCTGGGATCTCTGCCCCAGGATCCCTGCTCCTGGCATCCCTGCTCGGGGCAGTCCCACTCGTGGCATGGCAACGTGGTGGCCCCAGCAGTGGCCTGGCCCCAGAGCGCCCCACAGCCCAGTGCCCCACAGCCCCGGCTCTAAGCATCCTTCCAGCTCTAAATAATTTTAAAAAATAATCAGGGCAGAGCCGGGGTGTGTGTGTGAAGAGCTCAAAGGGACATGGGGCACAGCACAGAGCTGAAAGAAGTAGTTGCTTGCACCCCCTCTCCCTCCCCACTCTCACAGGTCCCCATGGTCCCCAGGCCCCCACGGGGCAGGGTGGCTTGGGAGAGAGGGGTGTGATGGCTTGGCTGTGTCCCCCAGCACCCCTAATCACCCCCAGCTCCACCACACACAGAAGCTGTGTTATTGGTGCCTCAGTCTACCCTCTCCAGGCACACATAGGACCCGTGGGGAAGGTGGCACCCGTGGGCACCCTGGCACAGCTGGTGCCATACCCACCATGAAGGCTGGAGGCACACAGGTGTCCACAGACCACTGTCTTTACTGGAAATACCCACAGCAGAGCCCAGACCAGCAAGGAACATGGGACCACAAGCTGTGAAGAGCCAGCCAGGCACTGGGATGGCACCTGAAAGGGGAGACAAGGAGAAGGAGGACAAACAGACCTCGGGGCTCAGCTTCTCCGCAGTGCAGTCACAGGTTATTCTGCACCATGAGGTAGTGCTCAGCATGTGCAGGCTGTGGTTTCTCAGCCCCACACATCACTCCCTGCCCTTCGGCTGCTCCCAGCCCCCAGGATCTTGCCTGCCCGGCCGAAGCAGGCACACAGTGAGGGTAAGCAGGGCTGCAGGGACACGCAGGTGACAAGGTGTCGGCGCTGTTGGCACACCATGAGCGCCAGGTGCATGTAGGAGGGTGTGATCACAGCCCTGGGGAGCTGCTAGCATGTTTTTATAATCTTGACCTTTCCAGTTTCGCCAGCTCCTGCTCTACAGAAAACCTCCCTCCCCCCCGACTGCCCCAGGACACTCACTGTGGGTCCTCCAGGACACTTGCCTCGGGGTCCCACAGCCACTGGACCAGCTGCTTCGCAGGAAGGGGGAAATGGGTCCAACCATTTAATCCCCCAGGCATCCATTACCACCACATGCAGGCAATTGTAGTTAATGAGCACCAAATTAACAGAGCTGGGGGCCTTGTCCCACCTGGTCCATGGAGCTCTGGGGTGCTTCTGGGGGTGCAGGTTCCCACAGCAGCCCCAGCTAAGCTGACAATCCCAGCAGGTGAGGGGGAACCCGAGGGACCCTGATACACCTCCACTGTTGTCAAAAGGAGCAGTGGGGGGCCAACGGCTTGCAGGCAGTGCTGGGGCTCCGTGCTGGGGCTGGGGGTGCGCCAGCAGCCTCCATGGGACAGGCACTCCCAGACCCCCATGGGTTTATGGGGTGATGTGACCCTGGGCAGAGAAGAAGGAAGGGGTACCCTGGGCAGAGAAGAAGGAAGGGGGTCCCTGCGGAGATGGACATCACCCAGCTGACCCTCACAGCCACGGGAAGGCAAAGACCAGCCTTCCTCCTTGTTCCCACAGCACATGGGGGTTTGGTGTGGGTTAAGGGGACCTGCAGAGGATCCGTGGGGCTCAGCGAGGCTGGAGCAAGCGAGCCCTGTGCCCTACACCCCACCAGTACCAGCCTAGTCCCCCCACATGACTGCAGCCACATGCTGGGAACTGGGCAGTGTGTGTGACACTGTGACAGGAGGAGGAAGGGGGGGTGTCCAGCACCTCTGCCTGCGTCCATCACTGCTGACTCGGGCCCAGATGTGAGCATCAGGCAGGGGCAGCCCTGTGTGTTTCCCAACGCAGCCACCAAGCCTTGCTGCCATCCACCCCACTGGTAGCCGTGACCTACAGATAATCGTTGATGATGGGAAGGAAGAAGCAGGATGGACCTAACAGATGTTAAGGAGCGTGCTAAACCTTGAGGAGGGAGGACGTGAGAAGCGTCACAATTGGGATGTAGAAGAGATTGCCCTGGTGACAGACACTCTTGGGGAGGGCTGGGGAGAATGTCTGCTCAGAGTTGGGGGGGTTTTGCTGCCAATTATTTGGGTTTAGGGGTAAATCCCAGGAAGTGCAGAGGCATCACAAGCTGGGCAGTGAAGAGTTGCCCCACACCTCTTGTCCTGGCATAGCGGTGGCACCCCCCCATCCTGCACCAGCGAGACCAACCCACTGGGCTGGCATTGTTCAGAGCTGATCCTGCCACAAAGCTGGCAGTGACG
>NW_015090793.1:15301232-15311929 GCF_001431845.1 Calidris pugnax
TCCAAGGACACAAGCGGCTTTGCACGGACACGGTGTAGCCGTGCACAGACACGGGTGGGTGTGCACGGACACGGTGTAAAGGCCAAGCAGACGATGGTGTGCCCCTGTCAGGGTCCCCAGCCCTCAGGGTCCCCGCGGGGCTGCAGCCGAGGGCGCACCCCCCTGCAGCGCCGCGGTGCGTTTTTTCCACGGCCAGGCGTGGGTGACTGCCCCACGGCCCCCCCCAGGGCCACCTCCGCCGAGCCGGGCCGGGCCCCGACGCTGCTCGCCGGGACAGGCGGGCACCGGGCGGCCTCGGCGGCTCCGCCCGTCCCGGGCTCCGGCGGCTGCTTCGAGGGTCCCACCGAGTGCAGATGATGGCGGGGGAGCTCTGGGGGTCCAGGGGACACCCCGTCGTCTCAGAGTCCCCCCGGGAGTGCCCAGTCCCGATGTGGCCCCCCCCGAGCCCCGGGCAGCGCTGATTTCGTTAGCGGAGCCGGCGGTCCCGGGGAGCCCCGGGCGGCCGCAGGAGCGGGCGGGCGGGGGACTCCCTTCCCCGGGCGGGGGTCACCTCTTTCCTGGTGAGGGACACCCCTCCCCACGCCCCGCCGCGCTCCCCCGCGGGTGGATGAGCTCCCCGAGTCCCGGCTCGCCCGGCCCCGCCGCGCCCGCTCGGATAGAACGAAATTAAACGAAATCAAACGAAATCAAACGAAATCCGGGCGAGTCCGTACGAATTTCCCCTCTCCCCCGTTACGGCTGCTCCGACACCCCGCCAGTGACCGACCCAGCCAGCACCGGGGGTCCTCGCCCGGCGCCCCGAACCCCCGAGCAGCACCTCCTTCCCCGAGGCTCTTCATCCCAAACGATTCCAAGGCGGCGGGGCCGCGTCGACACGGGGACCGGTGGGGTCCGGGGACCCCAGAGCCTTCCCCACTCCTGGGACCCTGCTCCTGGGGTCTCCTCTTCTGGCATCCCCACTCCTAGGACCCATCTCCCGGCATCCTCTGCCCCGGCATCTTGGGTACCCGCTTCCACCCCTTCTCTGCCATCCCGGCTGCTGGGGTCCCCACTTCAGGGATTCCTGCTCCTGGGATCTCTGCCCCAGGATCCCTGCTCCTGGCATCCCTGCTCGGGGCAGTCCCACTCGTGGCATGGCAACGTGGTGGCCCCAGCAGTGGCCTGGCCCCAGAGCGCCCCACAGCCCAGTGCCCCACAGCCCCGGCTCTAAGCATCCTTCCAGCTCTAAATAATTTTAAAAAATAATCAGGGCAGAGCCGGGGTGTGTGTGTGAAGAGCTCAAAGGGACATGGGGCACAGCACAGAGCTGAAAGAAGTAGTTGCTTGCACCCCCTCTCCCTCCCCACTCTCACAGGTCCCCATGGTCCCCAGGCCCCCACGGGGCAGGGTGGCTTGGGAGAGAGGGGTGTGATGGCTTGGCTGTGTCCCCCAGCACCCCTAATCACCCCCAGCTCCACCACACACAGAAGCTGTGTTATTGGTGCCTCAGTCTACCCTCTCCAGGCACACATAGGACCCGTGGGGAAGGTGGCACCCGTGGGCACCCTGGCACAGCTGGTGCCATCCCCGCCATGAAGGCTGGAGGCACACAGGTGTCCACAGACCACTGTCTTCACTGGAAATGCCCACAGCGGAGCCCAGACCAGCAAGGAACATGGAACCACAAGCTGTGAAGAGTCAACCAGGCACTAGGATGGCACTTGAAAGGGGAGGCGAGGAGAAGGAGGACAAACAGACCTCGGGGCTCAGCTTCTCCGCAGTGCAGTCACAGGTTATTCTGCACCATGAGGTAGTGCTCAGCATTTGCAGGCTATGGTTTCTCAGCCCCACACATCACTCCCTGCCCTTCGGCTGCTCCCAGCCCCCAGGATCTTGCCTGCCCGGCCGAAGCAGGCACACAGTGAGGGTAAGCAGGGCTGCAGGGACACGCAGGTGACAAGGTGTCGGCGCTGTTGGCACACCATGAGCGCCAGGTGCATGTAGGAGGGTGTGATCACAGCCCTGGGGAGCTGCTAGCATGTTTTTATAATCTTGACCTTTCCAGTTTCGCCAGCTCCTGCTCTACAGAAAACCTCCCTCCCCCCCGACTGCCCCAGGACACTCACTGTGGATCCTCCAGGACACTTGCCTCAGGGTCCCACGGCCACTGGACCAGCTGCTTCGCAGGAAGGGGGAAATGGGTCCAACCATTTAATCCCCCAGGCATCCATTACCACCACATGCAGGCAATTGTAGTTAATGAGCACCAAATTAACAGAGCTGGGGGCCTTGTCCCACCTGGTCCATAGAGCTCTGGGGTGCTTCTGGGGGTGCAGGTTCCCACAGCAGCCCCAGCTAAGCTGGCAATCCCAGCAGGTGAGGGGGACCCCAAGGGACCCTGATACACCTCCACTGCTGTCAGAAGAGCAGTGGGGAGTCGATGGCATGCAGGCAGAGCTGGGGCTCCGTGCTGGGGCTGGGGGTGCGCCAGCAGCCTCCATGGGACAGGCACTCCCAGACCCCCATGGGTTTATGGGGTGATGTGACCCTGGGCAGAGAAGAAGGAAGGGGTACCCTGGGCAGAGAAGAAGGAAGGGGGTCCCTGCGGAGATGGACATCACCCAGCTGACCCTCACAGCCACGGGAAGGCAAAGACCAGCCTTCCTCCTTGTTCCCACAGCACATGGGGGTTTGGTGTGGGTTAAGGGGACCTGCAGAGGATCCGTGGGGCTCAGCGAGGCTGGAGCAAGTGAGCCCTGTGCCCTACACCCCACCAGTACCAGCCCAGTACCATCCCCGCATGACTGCAGCCACATGCTGGGAACTGGGCAGTGTGTGTGACACTGTGACAGGAGGAGGAAGGGGGGGTGTCCAGCACCTCTGCCTGCGTCCATCACTGCTGACTCGGGCCCAGATGTGAGCATCAGGCAGGGGCAGCCCTGTGTGTTTCCCAACGCAGCCACCAAGCCTTGCTGCCATCCACCCCACTGGTAGCCGTGACCTACAGATAATCGTTGATGATGGGAAGGAAGAAGCAGGATGGACCTAACAGATGTTAAGGAGCGTGCTAAACCTTGAGGAGGGAGGACGTGAGAAGCGTCACAATTGGGATGTAGAAGAGATTGCCCTGGTGACAGACACTCTTGGGGAGGGCTGGGGAGAATGTCTGCTCAGAGTTGGGGGGGTTTTGCTGCCAATTATTTGGGTTTAGGGGTAAATCCCAGGAAGTGCAGAGGCATCACAAGCTGGGCAGTGAAGAGTTGCCCCACACCTCTTGTCCTGGCATAGCGGTGGCACCCCCCCATCCTGCACCAGCGAGACCAACCCACTGGGCTGGCATTGTTCAGAGCTGATCCTGCCACAAAGCTGGCAGTGACCAGGGTCCAGGGCATGGGTGAGGGCCACATCTACACAGGGACATCACACCACTGCTCACACGGAGTGGGTGGGCTCCCTCCTGGCCTCTGAGCCCAGCAGGCCAGCAATAATTGTCACAAGAGCCATCAGCATCGCTGTGGTGCTGAGGCCGGGCTCGCGCCTGTGGGTGGCTCTGCCAGCACAAAGCGAGGGCAGCCAGCCCAGCCCCGTGCGTGCCCCAGGATCACCCTCCCCGCCAGCACCGGGTGCATTTCAGCCCCCCCCGGGATTACTGCAAACAGCAAATCAAAGCACACACTAATTTATCCAAGGAGAAATGCCTAGCACATTTCTGCAAGGTCCTCTGCCCGGTGGCAAATCCGTGGCCTCCAGTTCACCTTCTGACCTGCCCTTATTCCCTCGCTCTGCCTTTAAACCATGTGACAGGAGGATTTGGCTTAACGTGTGTTGCTCCAGAAGGAAAGGAGGAGAAGGAGCTCAGAGGGCCCGGAGGTAATCGCTGGCTCCCTGCCCGCAGCGCAGGGGCGTTCCTGCAGCCGTGGGGCTGGATTAAGGCGGGCGCACACCCCGGTCCTCTCCCAAGCCCTGCTGCTTGCTGCTCCCCGCGTCTCCGAGCCCCTCCGCGCTGATCAGGGCAGGTGGTTTGCAGAGGTTTGGCATTACAGGAGCAATCCCTCTGCTCTCCCCCTCCGTGCTGCCCAGTGCCTGCCCCATCCTGCCTCTGCGCTGCCCTTGCTCCAGGTTGGATGTAGCTCCTGAAACTAGTGGGACCCTCCCTGCATCCTCTTCTCTGTGCCCCCAGGACCAGGCTGCACTGGTTGCACTGCCAGGAAGAGTTGGCATCTGGCACAGCTGTCCAGCAGCAGCTCACGGGGCCCGATGTGTGTGTGCCAGCCGGCAACATCTGCCCTGGCCCCCCTCCCTGCAAGCGACTGGGCATGGTGGGCAGGAGGGGCCAGCTGGAGCAGCTCAGCCACCCTTGGGGGGGGTTGGGCAAGAATTAATTAACTTCAGGCTGGGGAGATGCGGGAGGGAGGGAATAGATGCACACAGGGATCCTTTGCAAAGCCTTGGGGCTCAGGAGGCAGCGAGCAGCGTGGGCGCAGGTGGTGGAGGAGGACGCGGGTTCGTGGGTGGTGGAGTTGTAGGGCTCTGTCATGGAGGTACCTTGAAAAGGTGATTTCCAGCCGGAGGGATGGACCTGCCTAGGTCACCCCGACTCCATCCAAACTCATCTGTCTGGGCTTGCAGTTCAGCAGACAACAGAGGTTTAACCTTGCTGTCACCAGATGCTTGGAGGGATCTCGGAGAGGAGGCAGCAGCTGCTGCAATGGGCTGGGGAGGGGGATGCCTGCCGTCACCCTGCCTGTCACCCTTCCTGCCACCTGTGGGCCCATCCCATCCCATCCCATCCCCATCCCCAGAGCACACACAGACACGAGCTGAGGCTGTGGGAGCAGTCAGCTCTTCTCTCCGAGAGCCCAGGGCCTTGCAGAGTGCTTGGGGGAGTGCACCTGAGGGTCACTGTACGGGACAAGCCCCCCAAAACTGGTGTGTCCATCTCCCAGTGCAGAAAATAGGCTGCATGAGCCCCTGGCTGGTGTAAACTGGTATTACATGCCTGTTGTGGAGCAGGTACCTGCTGGCAGGAATTGCTTTTGAAAAGCTTGTGCCAAATGCTTATGAATGGCTGCTCCAAAGCCAGGGGACCTGGTCACCGACTGGGTCCCCAACACTGTCCCCCGCAGCCATGACTGAGTCTCCAGCCAGTGCCAGTCCCTCAGGTCCCCATCCCAGTGAAGGGTTATTTTTCCTAATATCAAATCTGGCTTTTCATTTCTGCAGCTTGTGTCCTTTGCCCCCTGGTCCTGTCCCTGTGCTCCCCAGGGAAGGGTTTGGCTCCGTCTCCTCCCTAACTTACCTTCCCCCAGATGCAGGTGGGCTGTCCCCATGGCTGCTCAGCCCCCCTCTCCCAAACCCTCCACTGTCTTGTGCCCCTTTGTGGGCATTTTTCTGGGGCTGGGACCCCCTGGTATTTAGGGAGCCATGGGCAGGAGGAGTTATCACCGCCCTGCACTCACATGGGGCACCATGTCCCAGACTTGTCCTTCCTCCCTGAAAGACCCCAGCGAGCACATACAAGGGTGGGCTGCTGAAGGGGGTTCCCTGAGACCCTCCCTGCTCTACCATGTCTGGCTGTTACCAGCCCTGGTCCTGATGCACCGCCCTGGGGACTGCGGGAGGGATGGGGACAGAGATGGGGACAGGGATGGGGACGGACAGCTTCTCCACGCAGAGCCATCCTGCCAGCTAAGTGGACCCCCGGTCTCACTCTGGGCACAGGCACAGGGGGATATTGCACGTCTGCTGGTGAGACTCCTTCCCTGGAGCGCTGCTGTCCCACCAGCCCCACACCCAGGGGACTGTCCTGCCTGTCTGGTCCCGCTCATGCCCAGGAAGAGGCTGTGCCACTGGTGAGACATGGCACTGGGAGCCCGGGCACTGGGAGCACCGGAAGGATGCTCGCTGAGGAAGATGAGGGTCTGTGTGATGCTGAGAACTGAGCGAGAGGGAGATTGGCTAGAAATATGGCTGGTAGCTCAGTCAGTTTGAGTGTGGAGAACTGGAGAGGTGGGGGGTTGGCTGGCTGATGGGGGGGATGGCTATCTCACCCACGGCCCACGGGAGCAGCAGCACACTGCTATGGGAGGACGAACAGGAGCAGTAGAACAGGCGGATAAAGGGGGATTAAGCTCCCCCGTGAGTGGAGCATCACCCCCGAGCCCCCAAGCCACACTCGGGAAGCTCCAGCTCCATCCTCCGAAGCACCAGCCAGCTGCACATCCCTGGATGAGTCCCTGTCTGGCAGCATCCAGCGGCGAGGTGGCCGCAGAGTGACATCTAATGGCAGTGGGCTGGGAGGGGACATGGCCCAGCAGCCGCCTTCCTCACTGGGGGCTGCAAATTGTGCAAGCGAAGCCCTCCCGTGGCCCCCAGCCCCAGCTTCCCTCTGGCAGCACAGAGCTGACAGGACAGGGGTCCTCCTCGTCCCCCACCTCTTCCCAGGCACTGAGGGGACACCTCTGCCCTCCGTTCTGCAGGCCGACAAGACAGATGCCAGGAAAATGGGGTTCTGTGACCATGGGCTGTCTCCAAGCATCACATCCTTGATCTCCCATCTGCCCCACAGCCCTGTCCTCAGAGCAAGCCGTTGCTCCAGTGTGGGCACAGACTGGCTTTGGGGGATAAGGCAGAGGAGAGAGCAGGGAAGGCATCACAAGCCAACAGGGGGGAGTCTCTGGGTGAATCAGCCCTGCCCAGCCCCACGGTTGCCTGGTTCCTCCCAGCTCTCCGCACTTCCCAAACCAGGGCAATAAAATCCTTCCCAGCTCATCCCAATGGACACCAGCTGTGTGTTGCTCTGGGTTTTATTTCCAGACAGAGGAATAGCTCACAGGGACACCCGGCACAGGGGCTGTGTAGCACCACAGCGGGCAGCACTCTGGTGGCTTTGATGGGGGGACAGAAGGACAGTGGAAATGAAGAGGCTTCCCCCAGGCTTGCACTGCCACCAGGAGATTTGTTTTTCTTCTGGGATTTCACTGCTGGAGAGCAGCCCTGAGCTGTCACAGCTTGCTGGTGCCTGGCACGTGTGGTGCACCACGTGCGGTGGTGAGCACAGACCATGCCCGGCGTGAGAACAACATCCACGGTGGGGAAGGGATGAGGGGCATGGCAGGACAGGAGAGGGGAAAGAGGAGCTGTGAGGGGATGAAGACAGGGCTGGATTGTCCCCAGGGTGGTGGCTGCCAGCTCAGCCGTGGCTCTGCCACCCTGGGGGTGGGGAGTGATGGTGTGGCCTCCCTGGATCCAGCCAGGATGAGGCTGTGCGCTTCCAGCACCAGCTGCTACAGTTGCTCCTGGGCCAAAGAAGCCATTGGCTTAATAACCTCCATCCACCTGGAAAAGGTTAGGGGTTAGCTGTGGAAACTCTGGCCACGGTGGAGTCCACAAGGCAGGGGAGCAGCCGGAGCATCACCCTGAGAGGTCAGCACCCATGAGCAATGTGAAGCCCCTCTGGGATGAGCCTGCAAGAGCTAATTCTGGTCATCATGAGGCTCTGCCCTCTCACCAGCTCCAGCAATAGCAAGCCAAAGCTGTGGTGGCAGCACATAGCAGCCTGGCTGGACCAGATCCTGGCCAGTGTGTGTGAGCTTGGATCCCCCAGCCCCACACCGAGGCATGGCTGAGACGCTCTGCAGCAGAGTGCACCCCACAGACCCCCCCATGGGGATCCCCCAGGAGCTCGGGGTGGGGGTTCCTCAAAGCTGGCCTCACCAATGTCCCCACCTGCTCCTGCTCCTGCTTCCTTCTCAGCTCGAAGGTGTCCTCAGCACCGGGCCAGTTCCAAAACTTTCTCATCCTGGATGGGAGGATAGGGAGTTGTCACCAGTGCTTTGCGCTAGGCACCAGCTCAGCCCAGGGTCCCCATCCCTCCCCTCCTCATCCCAGCTGAGGACATTACCTGGGCCACAGCTTCACAGCCAGAAGGGCCAGGGCAGCCACGCAGATCATGGCCATCAGCAGCCCAGCCAGGACGGTGAAGGCCAGGAGGTGGGTGAGAGCTGTGGGCAGAGGGGAGACAGGGCAGATCCCTGCTGGCACCAGGGATGCCGGCTTGGCAAGACCAGAGCGGAGTCAGGGAGCCCTGCAGGGATGGGGGCTCCCCCTGGTCCTTTCCCCTGTGGCCACAGCCTCAGCATGGCCCTGGTGTGGGACCCTCCCAGCCCTTGGGATTCTCCATGAGAGGTGAAAGGGACCTTAGGGAGGTGGCTGTGACAGCCAGCTGCAGGTGGGGGATACCCCTCAGCACCACTGCCAGTTCCCCGGGGCTGGGGACAGCCCGTCAGTGGGTCCAGGACACACTGCAGGGGGTCACAGGGTGGCATGGCACCATACTGTGACCCCACTGGGACCAGGCAGGGACACTCGCTGCTCCTGGCTGCCCCTGCCTACGTCACTGTCCCCTGTACCAAGGGGGGGGACAAGGCTGGCATGTTTCTGTGTGTCGCCCCAGGCTGGATGGTGTCCAGGGACGGGCAGTGCAGGGGGAGTCACCCGGCACAGCGACAAGCAGCAGCAAATGTTTTGACATTTGTCAAACCCAAGCCAATTCCTCCTCACCTTTTGGATCACTCTGCAGCATTCAACTCAATTTTCTGTTCCCGTGGGCTTTTTTAGCCATTTCATAAAACCCAACCTGGGATGTTTTGGGAGAAAAATCTCCTTGAAAGGAAATACCCCATTCCCGCAGTAAAACCCTCTTTCTTTTCCCATCCGCCTAAAGACTCGTGGTTTATTCATCCCACATCTGCTGGTCATCCCCACTGCTCTGAAATCACCTTTCTGTCACAACTCCCCTCAGAGCCCCCAGCACAGCACCCCAAGGGGGGGGACACCCCCACTCACTGTGCACATCGAAGTAGGCGCCGGCCGTGGCGTTGCCCAGGGGGTTGCTGGCCACGCAGGTGTACTCCCCCGAATCCTCCTGCCCCACTGCCCCGAGCTCCACACGGAGGGTGTTGTGGGAGGGGGAGGCACGGACCCCTGGCATGGTGACAGGGGCCAGGCTGGAGGCCAGGAGGTGGCCACGGCGGTACAGGGCGATGGTGGAAGCTGGGTGGCTATCGGCCGTGCACAGCACGATGCCCACCTGCCCGTTGCGGTTCTCCAGGAAGGTGCTGATGGACACATCCCGGGGGGAGTCTGCGTGGGAGAGATGGGGCTGGAGGAGGGCTATGTTATGGGACCTTCCCTCCCAATACTGGCCCAAACCCTCACCCAAACCCTCTCCAAGGGCTGCCTACCGCACCCCTCCTCCAGTCCGGACCAGCTCCAGCCCATCCAGCCCAGGGTGGTTTCACACCTTCTCCTGCCCTTTGTTTCCCCCCACCAGCTGGAGACAACCCCCCCTCCAATCTGAACTATGTTGGCTCCTTGTCTGACTTTCAAGGGGTATGTGCAGCCACTGCTAGACAAAACACCAACATCTTCTTTCCCAGGTCCAAAGGGAGAGGAGCAGGGCAGGGAGAGGAGGAAGAAGATGAGGAGGAAGGCCCCCTCGCTACAGCAGGACCATGCGAATGGGACGCATGTGATGCTCAGCTGGATGCACCCAGCATGTCAGGGGCCCTGCACCCCATCCCACCCAGTGTCCTGTCCACGAGGGGCTGGGGGACACTCACAGAGCACGCTGAAGCTGAGCGTGGCTGAGGCAGAGCTGCCCCTCGTCCCACTTGCCCGGCAGCGGTAGGAGCCGGTGTCGGTGCTGGAGACACGGGTGAGGACAAGGGAGCTGGCTGGTCCCTCCTGCAGCCACCGGCTGTTCTTGTACCACGTGTAGTTGGCCTCTTCCCCCACCCAAGGGATGGCTGAGCAGGTCAGGGTGGCTGTGGTGCCTTCGGGGACTTCTGGCGAGGGATCAACCCTGATTGTCACCCCTGAGGAGGAGGAGGGAGGCCGAAGAGTCAGAGGGTGCCCAGGGCTTGGGTTTGCAAAGGACAGAACCATCCCCAAGCCCCCTGAAAGTCTCCCAAAACCCACGGTCCCACAGGAGAGCAACCTGGGGTCCTGACATGGGTCTCACCATGACCACAGCTGGGGGCTGGCCTCACCTCCCATGTCCAGGTGCAGGGACGAGGACACGGTGCCGTAGCTGTTGTTGGCCGAGCAGATGTAGAGCCCTGTGTCCCGCAACTCCAGCCCCCCCATCTCCACCCGCAGGGAGTTGGGGGCCACCTGGATGGTGAAGCGTGGGTCGGCTGGGCCCCACGTCGAGGCCAGGGGTGTGTGGCCGGGACCCCGATGCAGGGCTATGTCGGAGGGTGGGAAGCTGTCAACGGTGCAGAGTAGGACGGCCTGCTGTCCCCCCCGGGGCTCCACCAGGGAGATGAAGGAAGGCTCCTGGGGTGCATCTACAACGAGAAGAACAGCGTTTTCCCCCCTCCCGGCCTGTCCCAAAAACAGCTCTGGTGGCAGGGAACCAGCCAGTGGGGTTTGGGGCGGGGGGATGTGGGGGTGGGTGACAGGTTTGCTGCTGGCTGTAGGCTTGATGGGGAGAAAGGGGTGTGATGTGAGGCCAAGGAGCACCGGGGACCAGCCGGGGCAAAAGGACATCCCGGCCGGTGGCAGGATGTCACCAGATGGCGACATAGACCGTCCTCCCACCCGCGACACCGCCACGGCGACATCCCTCCCGGGCTACCCTGGGTCCCCTTTGCCGGCAGGACCCGATGCCCGCCCCTCTCTCTCCCTTCCCCCCCCCCCCCCCCCCCCCCCCC
>NW_015090793.1:15312378-15332604 GCF_001431845.1 Calidris pugnax
GGCTCCCGCATCCGTGCGGCGGGCGGCGGGGAGGAGGAGAGAGGCGCCCAGCCCCTCCGCCAGCCACCGACCGTTCTTGTACCAGGTGTAGACGGTGCCCGGGCGGGCACCCGCGTCCCGGCAGGTCAGCCTCACCTCGGTCCCCTCGGGCACCTCGGCAGAGGGTCGCACCACCACCCGGACGGCTGGGGAGAGGGAAGCAGAGCTGGTCCTCGCTGGTACAAGGTTTGCCCTCCTCGGTTGAGGCTGGGAAAAGCTTTTCCCGGCTCTAAAAGCCCCGTCCCCCTTCAGTGGGGTGGGTGTGTGGGGTGGGCATCCTCCCCCCCAAGCGGGCAGCAGCATCTCCCTGCCCTTCCACCAGCCCCACACCATTCCTGACCCCCCTGGCACTCTGCCTCCAGACCACACTTCTTTGGGCCGTACCCCTTGATGCCCACACCAACCTGCCCACCCAGAAGCCCCTCATCCCCCCCACCCCGCAGCAAAGCTGGACTCACCCTGCACACGGAGGGGCAGGGACGCCTGGGTGCTGCCAAGGAGGTTGCGTGCCCGGCACTCGTACTCCCCCTCATCCTCCTCGGAGGCCTCCCGGAGCTCCAGCCTCAGCGCGTTGGGAGCAGGGGAGATGCGGCTGCTCTGCCTGGGGTGGTCACCTCCCGCAGTGGGGCTGGAGGCCACTGGCTGCCCCTCCTTGAGCAGGGTGATCTGCGACAGGGGGTTGCTCTCCACAGTGCAGAGGAGGATGACCGCCATCCCCTCGCCGCTCTCCACGAAGGCCTTCATCTGCAGGTTCCTGGGGGGGTCTGTGGGAAGGAAAGGCAGGGGAGGGGGGAAGAGGTAGACTGGAGGATCAGCAGCACCTTGGCGAGTCAGAGCATCCCCAGCCTGCGATGCTCAGGTTGGGATGGCTGCTCTTACAGTCTCATCTGTGCTGTGAGCAGGGACGGTGACGCTCCGCTGCCTGCAACACAGGACCTGCTCAGCCAGGCACTGTCTCTTCCCTCAGCATCCACCATCCCCTTGAACCAAGCGGACACTCAAAACAGGGCTCAGGGTCCTTTGCTGAGCTCATTTCTATCCTGCAGCTCCAGCCACACCAGCCAGGTGTGGGGGCATGGCTCATCACGTGGCCCATCCCAGCTGGGAGCTCTACTCCCTCCCCAGCCTCAATAAAAAGTACCCTTTGCCCATCGGTGTGTGGAAAACCCCAACAGCGAGGCTTGACCAAAAGCAGCACGACTGGGGGTACAGCTCGTGCCCATAATGCCAAGCTATTTTTAGCAACACCTATCCAGCGTTCCCCATCCCAAATGAGAAGGAGGGAGAAAAGGAACAGATTTGTTGCTGGGGTCTGAGGCTCTCTGGAGGAAGTTTCCAGGAGTGTTCCTCAACACTCGCTCCTCACAGCAGATTTATAAGTTAAAGCTGTCTTTTTCTAATAAAAAGGGAAAAAAAAAAATTTACATTCTGACTTGCAACTACTTTTTTTTTCGTGTGTCTTTTTTTAAACAAAGTCTGGTTTTCATTTTCCAAATCAGGAAAGAAAAAATAAAATCCCACAACGTTTCCTGAAAGCCAAAGATTTTTCTGTTTCGGTTTGGTGCAAAGCATAAGGACAAACTTGGGGCGCCTGGAGAAGCTTCACTGAAGTCTTCTGCAGAGGAACTGGGGCTGTTTGGCCAGGTCTGCTTGCCGGGGGGTCCGACACAGGACTGGGGTATAAAGCTTGGCTTAGTTATCACCTGGGACAAAGGCTAATTTTTACTGAGCTCCCCAAACCCAAGGTGGGCCCTGTTACCCGTAATCACCCCAGGAGGGTTCCCAGTCAAGGGGACCAGCCAAGGTACAAGTGACACCACCAGGGACCTCCCTGCAGCGTGGCCAGGTCCCTGCCCGGGGGGTGCCAGGGACCTCCCCCCTATGGCGTGAAGCCCCCTGCCCGCAGGGACTCACAGAGGACGTTGAGGGTGGTGGGGGCAGAGCTGCGGGTCCGTGCCGGGGTCTGCACCACGCAGTGGTAGGAGGCGGCGTCAGTGGCAGCGACGCTGGGGAAGGTGAGGGCTGGGGCTGAGCTGCTGCTGAACCAGACCTTGTTCTTGTACCAGGTGTAGCTCAGCACCTCCCCGCTGCCGCTCTCGACCGCACAGGTCAGGTTGACGGCGTCACCTTCCCGGACGTCTGGGGAGGGGGAGATCCAGACCCTGGCAGCTGCGGTGGAAAGGGAAGGCTGTGGTGATGTTTGAGGGGAGTGAGGTTGGGCAGGAGGGGATGGAGGGTCACCTGGGCAGGAGGCCGGTGGGACATTGGGTGGGAGAGCTGGTCCCTTCCGGGACTTCAACTTGTGCCTCTTTTCCCATCATTCCAGACAAGAAGTGATTCCAGACAAGATGTGATACCACATCCCCCTCCCTGAAAACCCCTCCCTGCCCCTGTGGCTGCTGTAGGACAGCCCAGGGTGATGCCCACTCTGCGAGCACAGCCAGGACAGTCCCATGGATGAATGTGGCAAAGCCAGCCGTTTGCATCACCTCCGAGAGGAGCTGCAGTTCCTTCACCATGTGTGGGGGTGATTCCTGCAGCTCTCTGGGAACACCTCTGGCATAGCCCTCCGTCCCCACAAACATGCATCTTCCTCCGTTTCTTCTCTGCTTCTGTGCTGTACATCCTACTCCAGCTTCTCTCCCCTCCCTTCCCCACAGGAATTCCCCACTCACTGCCAGCCGTGAAGTTCGCCGTGGTGCTGCTGTTCCCGTGGGCATTGCTGGCAGAGCACACGTACTCCCCCTCGTCCTCCAGCAGCACGGGGTGGATGCTGACCCGCAGCGCGTTGACGGCCAAGGTGACGCTGAGCCGTGGTGGGGCAGTGGGCTGGGGCAGCGCCGTGGAGGCCACCAACACCCGGTCCTTGAAGAGAGCCAGCTCTGCCCGTGGGTTGCTGTCCACCATGCACTGCAGGACACCCCGCTGCCCCTCGGGGGTCTCCAGGAAGGAGGTCAGCACCGGAGCCCGTGGAGGATCTGCCCAGGTCAGATGTTACACAGAGGATGAGCAAACCCTGAGTCTGCACCCAGAGCCTCCCGAGACCAGGCTGCCTGGCCCCAGCTCTGGCCTGGGAGGTCTTATGTCTGCCCCAGGTGCTGGGTGGCATTGCCGTCCCCAGGTTCCTCAGACACCCGAGATGTTTGTGGTGGCTCCTGGCACCTCTCAGCCAGCTCCAGGGCAGCAGCAGCCCACACTTGCAGCAAAAGCATAAGCCACGCTTTATCCTTCCAGAATTTTCCTCTCCGTCACAGACAGATAACTTTTCTCCTAATTGAAGTCTTGAAAAATTTGGGTAATTTCAGGTCGATTGAAAAATGTTGTTTTAACAGAACCAAAATATTTGCCATTGCCTTTTTTTTCCCCTTTTTATGCAGCACACATAAACCAGCTAAGATGTGCAGCGGCCCCTCCGCTTCTCATTGGAAAGTTCTGCTTGAAAAGGGACGTGACCAACCGGGGTGGAATTTACTCAGACTAGGAGTTTATCGATGAGATATGCTCCTATAAACTTTCCACTTTCAACACTTTGGTATTTTCTAAGGGCGGAGGATGTTTTATGACGAAGTGTGTAGAGCTCTAGTTCAAGTCCTGTGCATGGGACATGCAGCATTTGGGGACAGTACCAGCAGCCAGGGCTGTGCCAGGCACCTACCACGTGCCAACCATAGCCCTGCATGGCCGAATGGCCTTGCTCAGCATCCCACCCCCAGCACCATCCCACCCCCGGCACCCCAGTCCCCCCTCTTTGCCTCGATTGCCAGGAAGGTCCTACTCACAGGCGATGCGCAGAGCAACGGCCAGGGAGACACTGGTCCCCGAGGGGCTGCGGGCTCGGCAGTGGTAGGAGCCGGCAGCAGAACTGGCGATGTGGGGCAGGGGGAGGAAGTTGTCAGGGCCATCCTGGAGCCATTCACTGTTCTTGTACCAGGAGTCCTACTCACAGGAGATGCGCAGAGCAACGGCCAGGGAGACACTGGTCCCCGAGGGGCTGCGGGCTCGGCAGTGGTAGGAGCCGGCAGCAGAACTGGCGATGTGGGGCAGGGGGAGGAAGTTGTCAGGGCCATCCTGGAGCCATTCACTGTTCTTGTACCAGGAGTAGACGGTGTCATCCTGCGGCTCTCCCACCACTAGGCACGTCAGGGAGACATCGTCTCCTTCCTGGACTTCCGTGGATGGTGAGATGAGGACTCGGGCAGCTGGAGCATGGAGAGAGGATGCCACCAGCTCAGAGGGCATCACAGCAGAGCTCAGCACTGCCAGTCCCTGAGCAGCCACGACACAGCACAGGACAGAAACAAAACCCTCATCACTTCCACAGCGTGCATCACAGGTCTTGTTCTGACTGGGGAGGTCGTGGACCCTCAAAACCCCTGGGGCTGGCACTAGACATTTATTTTTCAGAAAACATGTTGTTCCCTGTTCGCTGGCTCCCCTCCAGCTCCACCACTTGTGGTGTCCAGGGCTGAGGCTGTTTGAACGCAGGTGCCTGGTGCAGGGGGGTGATGTGAGCTACCACCTCCGGAGCCACAGCGGGAGCCTGGGTGGGATCCAGCAGCACTGGGTGGGAGCACAGACACCGGCTCCCATGTGGACACCTCCATGGAGACACAGTTAGATCTATCAGTCTGAGGGCCAGATCCCAACCCGAAAAATTAATTCAGTCCAGGATTCCTGCTAAATCACCCCCCTGGGTAACTCAGGTGCTGCCAAGCTGCAGGGTCTGGCTGCAGAGGCCAGGGGGTCTGGGGGCTGGTTGGGCACTGATGCCCACCTGCAGCCAGAAAGCCCCCCGGGGCACACAGTCAGGTCTCAGCTCATTACACTTAAGCCCCGGTGCAGGGACCCCCCAGCAGGGATGGGGACACCCCTTCCCACCCCCTGGCGAGCTGCTGGGGAGGCAGTGGAGGAGGGACTGGACAAACCACATCACAAAACAGCCAGTGCCAGCCACTGCCCTGCGCTGGCCTCTGTCTGACATGGTTTAGCACAAAGCCATGTCCCTGCTGTGTCCCGGGGGCAGGATCACACCCGGCCACCGCAGCTCTGTCACTTTGGGTCACCCGGCCGCAGCCTGCGGTGCTCGGTGACATTTCCCTGTACCCTGGGACAGCACCGGGGTGTGCCCTCCTCCTGTCAGACAGTGCCACGCACCCAGAAATCACGCAGAAAAGGTGACGTTTGCCGTCAGCTCCCTCCTGGCCCCCAACCCGATGGTCCCTGCCCCCAGTGTCGCCCACCCCGCCGGTGGGACCCGAGCATGGCGTGTCCAGGAGCCGGTTGGCACGGGGTAACTCACTCTGCAGGCGGAAGTACAGGCGGTGGGACGCGGTGCCGTGCGCATTGGTGGCGGTGCAGCGGTAGCTGCCCTCGTCCGCCGGTGTCACCTCCCGCATCTCCACACGGAGGGAGTTGGGGGCGGCCGAGGCACTGACCCGCGGGCTGGGGCTGCTCCCCACATCGCTGGTGGCCACCAGCTCCTCACCCCGGTACAGGGCCAGCCGGGCGGGAGGGTTGCTTGCCACCGAGCACTGGAAGATGGCCAGGCGGCCTCTCTCTGTCTCCAGGAACGCCGTCAGGCGGGGATCCCGTGGGGGGTCTGCACAGGGCAGAGAACATCAGTGGAGCAGCTACTGCTCCCCAGCATGAGATCTCCTGGAAAACTGCAACCACCTCCCAGCCTCCCAGAAAGAGAGGGAAAAGCTGCATCACCTTGGGAAGGGAAGGGGAAAGGGAAAGGGAAGGTGAAAGGGGAAGTGAAGGTGAAAGGGGAAAGGGAAAGGGAAAGAGAAGGTGAAAGGGGAAGGGGAACGGGAAAGGGAAGGGGAAGGGGAAAGGGAAGATCTCTGCCACACTTGGGGAGACCATGCCATCCCCAGGGTGACTACAGTGTCCCCACCCACAGCAGCCACTCTTATAGGCTTTCCAGGGTGTGCTATACCACACAGTGGCCCTCAAACATACAGATGCTTTACACCTGCAGGGTCACACACACATGCCCATGCACCCATTAAGCATGTGCTTGCTCAACAGGAAAGTAAAGACGCTGCAGGCAGTGGCACAGAAGGACAGGCACCCACAGGAGGAAGCCCCAGGACATATATATGTACTCAAAGACCCACACGTGCGCCCACATCAGCTCTGCCCAGACCCCGGGCACAGCTGCAGGCGTGAGCAGGGCTGGGCACGCTTGCACGGGCACAAGCTGCAAACCCTGAGGGGACAACCAGCTGCGTGCCCCCCAGCAGCCCATACGTACACAGCACGTCCAGGGAGACGGCGGGGGAGCTCCGGCTGCTGCCGTCGGTGGTGGCTCTGCAGTGGTAGAGCCCTGCGTCCGTGCTGGCCACCTGCCGAAACACCAGGGAGGCGTCCGGGCCCTCGGCGAGCCACTGCCCGTTGTGGTACCAGGTGAAGTTGGGCAGAGCCGGGGAGTCGCTGCTCAGCCGGCAGGTCAGGTTGGCGGCGTGGCCTTCCAGCACGTGGGAGGATGGAGCCACTGCGACGCTGGCAGCTATGGGCAGGGGCAGAGGCAGAAGGTAAACAGGCTCCAGCATGAGCTCAGCCAGGATGGCCATCACCAGCCACCCAGGGCTCCACCAGCCAAGGGATGGCATGTTGGTAGGAGGGTGCCCATGGGAACCCCCTCAGCAGTGTTTTGCTTGGCATCCCTGGTCCTGCATGGGCAGGGGTCAGCAGTGAATCCTCACCAGGAGCTGAAGCCCTTATTCTGGCCATGGGGGATCCCTTCAAACCCACCAAGAGGGACTGGAGGGTCCGGTACCCCCCTCCTGTAGCAGCCCCCACTTTAACCTCACTCATGCAAGCACCAAGAGACTTTTGCACAGCAGCTCTTTTGAGACAGACACTGTTTGCTGCCCTGGATTTCATGGGTTCTGCTTGTTCTGTCCTTCTGCCACCACCACCCTTGATCTCCTGAGCTTTCTCCTTTCCTAGCATTCCCTTCCCAGCCTCCCCTCTTCCAGGATTTTCCCAGATATTGTGGATATGTGTGGCATCTGGCTCTCCTGTACCCACCAACCCTTCACCGCACTCACTCTCAGCCCTGAAGTCCATGGCCATGCTGGCGTTGCCCTGCAGGTTCACAGCCCAGCAGACGTAGGTCTCCTCATCCTCCAGCACCACATCTCGGATCTCCACCTTCAGGCTGTTGTAGGACAAGGTGGCTTGAACCCTGGGGTTGGGAGCTGTGGGGCAGCCCCATGTGCAGGCTATCACTTCTTCTCCTCTCCATAGGGTCAGGTTGGCCTCTGGGTCACTCTCAACAGTGCACTGGATGATGCCCAGGTGCCCACTCTGGGTCTCCAGGAAAGAGCTCATCACTGGTTGCCGCGGTGAGACTGCAGGGTTAGAACACCACTGGTGAGAATCCTATGGATTCCTGAGGTTGGGAGAACCCCAAGAACCTTAGGGTTTGTTGCTTTCCAGTGCCACCTGGACATCCCACAACCCTCCAGCTGCCAGATCCCAGGGTCTCACATCAGTTGGCTCTCTGCAAGGGACCTGCATGACCCAGGCACCTGTGATGGCACCTCTGTTGTCACCTGGCTTGAGCTCAGGGTCTGAGTGCAGGTGCCCAGCCCTACCCCAAGCCCTGGAGCAGGTCTGCAGAGGTCCCAGTGGTTCAGGCATCTGGGGTCTGGTTGTGATGCACGTTTCCTACCACAACCACGGAAAAATGTCATTTTGACTGAAAATTCCTATTGGCATTTTTCCTGGTTTGGTATCACGGAAGATTTTTATTTTACAGCACAGAAAATATTTGGAAGGCAAAATCCTACCAGAATGTATTTTTCCACAGGGGCCATTTAGTGTTCTGAGGAGTCGAATTTAATCTCACGGGACATTTTAAAACTCTTTGATCCCTGTGAATTTTGGGATTCACCTAATTTCTCCTACCCAAATTCACAGACTTACCTGCAAAAAAGGAATTTTCCGCCCTCTCCACATTTCTGCCCACGAGCTCCTTGGCTGTGTTTGGCAGTAACGGGTGAAATCTCGGGGTGGAAGCAGCAGAGGGGCTTCCCAGCAGGGCCACCCATCCCAGACCAAGGACCCCCCTGGCTGTTACGAGGCAGAGACCCCCCGGCAGCACTTACAGAGCACACGGAGGGGGACGGTGGCCGACGTGTCACTGCCGTTGCTGCTATGGACCCTGCACTGGAAAGCACCTGCGTCCTCACCACGGATGGAGGGGAAGGTCAGTGTCGGGGCCGAGCTCTCCCGCAGCCGCTTGCCGTTCCTGTACCAGGTGTAGAGGGTCTCCTCCGCCGCCCCCTGAGCCCCCAGGCAGGTCAGGGTGACGGCTGCCCCCTCCCGCACCTCCGCTGAGGGCTGGATCAGGATCTCTGTAGCTGGAGGATGGAAGGGAGGGATGTCAGGGAGGGAAGGAAAAACTCTGCTGCAAACCTTCGTCCTTCCCCTGGCTCCATCCAGCACAATCCCCACACTCGGCTTCCCTCTAAGGCAAGACCTGAGCAGCCCCCTCCCTCACAGGAGCTTATGGTGTTGTTGGTTGTGTCTTTGGCGGATGACCTTCCCTGGGGACACTGGATGTCAGCTGGGATGTCTCCACCCAAGCTGTTCAGCCCAGCTCTCTGCCACCAGCAGAGACAAACTTTTCTGAGCCTTCACCTCCTCTCTCCAAGCGCCTGTGTTCAGCCCAGTGAACTGCTCCTGGCATAGGCTTGGTCCCCTCTGCCTGCAGGTGGGTGGTGGGCTGTGCTGGAGGCATCTTGGCCAACTTGAAATGGACCCAGCTAACCACTGTGGCACCCAAACTCACGTTTATTTTCTCTGGAATGGGACCCTGTGGTCCACTTTTGTTTCTTTTGACATCATAAGCGAGGATCCTCTAGGACATAGTTTTGGGGAGTTTTCTCTCCTCCTTTTCCCTGGCCGCTGCCTCTTTCACCCCAAACCATCAAGGCTGAGGATGCAGAGGGTGCAGAGGGTTAGGGGATGGAGCAGGAGGAGCCGGTCCCTGCTGTGTGCCCAGATTCCATGCACTGCCAGGGGCTTGCAGGGACAGGGAAGAAACAGCTGGGACAAACTTTGCTAGAGATTTTGCAGTGTTATGAAAAACAATACTCCAGAGCTCCTCCAGCTCTGCAAGAGGCTTTGACCTCCCCAAGGTGGGGAAGGGCTGCAGGGATGACACCACCACCACACAGTCCCCAAGATGCTGGTGTCTCCTGATGCCACACGGGTCCCAGTGGCTCTCAGGGCTGTGCAACCCCCCCACACCCCTCCCAGCCCTGCAGAAACAGCCCCAACAGCCCTGGGGGGGGGCGTTCATCGACCCCTAGGAGCCCAGGACTCACCGCGGGCGATGAAGGCCTTGGTGGCGCTGGTGTTGCCATGGGCGTTGCTGGCCGTGCAGCAGTACGACCCGCTGTCCTGCGGCCCCACGTCACGGATCTCCAGCCGCAGGGCGTTGCGGGACGCGGTGACACCCAGCCGCTGGCGGGGGGCCGCCTGCCACCCGCTGGCTGCCACCAAGGTGCCATCACGGTAGAGGGCCACCGTGGCTGGGGGGTGGCTGTCCACGGTGCAGCGGATGATGGCCAGCCTGCCGCCCTGCGTCTCCTGGAAGAGGGTGATGGTGGGGTTCCTGGGGGGGTCTGTGGGAGGGGAGAGGATGCTAGAGGTCGGGAGGTACCAGCAATGTGTCCGCCACATGAATGTGGGGCACGTCCACCCCCTGGCCCCTACAGCTGCTCCTCCGAGCGGCTTTCCCCTTTGCGTAGGCGGGTTATATTTACTCACAGAAATGTCAAAGCCAAACCCAGGGCTATTTTATTTTTCCCCTGACTTGCAAAAGCTCCTGAGCTGTTATTATCATAGCTGGCTTCTCGGTTAGTAACCTCCCTGCAGTTCTTGGTGTGTAAACAGATTAGCGGGGGAGTGGGAGATGCTGCAATGAACAGACGGGCCCCTGCTGCAGCAAATACCACTTAACGGTACCTCCAGATGCAGCTCATCACCAGAAATTGTTGCATTTATAGCAACTTCTACCCAGAAGGGCTGAACTCCCCCTTTCAACTGAACTCAAGGCATTTTGGGGCAGAGATTTTGTTTTGACTCAGGGGGGTTTGCACAGCCCCTGGCACAAAGACAACCTCATCTGGTGGGGACACACACACCCCCATCCCCTGGCAGGAGCCGTGGGCACTCACATGTCACGCTCAGGCTGATGGCCTGGGACGTGTCGCTGCCCCGGTTGTTCGTCACCTTGCAGGAGTAATAGCCGGCGTCGCTGGCTGCTACGCGGTGGAAAAGCAGGGTGTGCGCCGTGCCCTCCTTGAGCCAGGCACTGTTCTTGTACCAGGTGTAGTTGAGGTCCTGGCCCTCCCTGCCAGGGACGTCGCACGTCAAGGTGGCAGCCGTCCCCTCCTGCACCTCGGCCGCAGGGCTCACTGAGATCTCTGCAGCTGATGGAGACAGGAGCGTATTCAGGATGGCCTCGGAGGCAGGAGAGCAGATGTCTCCCACTGACTCCCAGCTCCTGTGGCACAGGACAGAGTCTGGGGACAGACAGGACTCCCCTTTGCCCCCCAGGGATGGTGATGGTGGCAGGAGATGTTTGGGTTTGCTCCCTGCCGCCAACACCTTGCCAGCTGGAGTTCATGTTCTGGCTTTAATGCGAAGCCCCAGAGGCAAACCTCATGGTGGCTGCAGCAGCGTCCTTTGTCTCTTACGATCTGCACGGGGGGCTCTGGGGGAGCAGACAAGCTCCAGGCCAGGGGGAGATGCTCCCTGTGGGGCTCCAGCACAGACAGGCTCCTGGGTGATGCAGCGGACTGGGGCTTGTCTCTACTGGAGGATCTGACGGGGAACCCTGGCTCTCCTTCCCCACAGACCACCCTGGCTCCAAATCCCTGGGAGCTCTGGCAATTTCCTTCCCAGTGGAGGCAGTGAAGCCTCACTGCCAGGCTTGGCTGGAAATCCCTCCCCACCCTGTCTTTGGGGCTCACCACAGCCCTGTGATGTGAGGAGAAAGGATGCAGGCATGGCATGAGAGAGGCATCACAGTCCACCACCGTGGGACTCCCCAGCTCCTGGACCTCCAGCTAGTACTGAACACCTGAGTGCCAGTCCCTACCCATCCCAGTCCAGACTCAGTGGGTAAATTCCATCCCACTCCCATGGCCCTGATGTCCCAGCCTCAGGCAAGCTCCCCTGGTACTTACAGAAGACGTAGAGTGTCACAGTGGGTGACACACCAGCCCCGATGGCGTTCTTGGCTTTGCAGTGGTACTGCCCATAGTCCTCCCGGCGAATGTCCCGGAGGGTCAGGATCTGCTCGCTGCCCACGGCCACCCCGTCCTTGTACCAGTGGTAGGCAGAGATGGGGGGGTAGCTGCTGCTCACCTCGCAGGTGAGGGAGACCGTGTCGCCCTTGCGGATGTTCTGCATGGAGGGGTTGACCGACACTTGGGTGTCCTTAGGGGCGTCTGTGGGGAGGACAGAGAGACACGGTGGGCAGCGGTGAGGCTGGGCAGGACCCACAGGATGCTGCCGTAGCCCATCCTGCTGTTTATTCATGAGTGTTTGGTGTGGAGAAAGGAGCAAAGGTCTCCCCCAAGGACAGGCGCAGGGATGGCATCTTCTCTTAGAGGAGAGCTGGGAAAGGGGACAAAGCGGTGACACTGGCAGCAGGGAGGGGTGGGCGCAGTGGTGGGTGCCAGCACGTGCCATGGAGCTGTATCTGGCACTTCAGCAGCATTCATGGGACTAACTCTGGCCCTGGCCGTGGAGAGCCAAGGGGGAGCAAGAGAGAGAGGGAGAAGCAAGAAGAAACTCTGCTCTGGCTTTTTGCAAAGGACATCAAGAGGGAGAGAGAGGAGGGGGCACAATGAGTGGCAGGAGGACCTGGACCTGGGTGACATGGCTATGGCAAAAGTAACCCTGTCTCTCTACCCAACTAAGCCAGCCCCTGAGCAGAGCTGTCCCACGTACGTCTCACCCGCAGGACAACCTCCCCGGTTGCCTTCCTGGAGCCATAAGAAACTTCACAGAGCAGCTTCTTGGAGTGGTCCTTCCAGGTGAAAGAGGTGGTGAGGGTCAGGTAGTGGCCAACCCCGCTCGTGTCCAGCTGGACCCGGCCGGACACTGTGGAGACCTGGGGGTTGTAACCCTCCCAGCGCAGGGCGACGTCGCCTGGTGGGCAGATGTAGGGTGTGGAGCACTGCAAGGTGGACGCTTGCCCCTCGGTTTGCTCCTCGCTGGCAGCAGTGCTCGGGCGCTCCAGGGTGTCTGGGGATGGAGAGCAGAGGGTGGGATGCCAGTGTGGGGTGAGCTGGCAGGGGGCTGGGAGGGGTCTCACCACCGTACCCACCTGAAACCCTCAGCATCACATCCCGCGCCGCCGACCACCGGTCGCCATTGACGATCTCAAAGCGGAACCTGTAGGGCCCGCTGTCCTCTGGCGTCACCCCCCGCAGCAGCAGGGTGCAGTTGCGGGCAGCGGGGTCCCCCAGGAGCTGGGCACGGCCCCTGAAGTGAGCATCCACCTCCTGGGCCGCCGAGTGGTACACCAGCGTCTTCTGGTTGTCGTAATCCTTGTACCAGATGGCCACGATGCCGTCGTTGGCCGCCACGTTGTCAGGGTAGCTCAGGGTGCAGGGAACCAGCACGCAGGAGCCCCTGACACCCCACAGGGACTCGGGGTAGGTGACCCCCCACGAGCCGAGGGCTGTGTTGGAGGGAGGCAGTGGGAAGGGGGGAGTCAGGGGGTGAGCCGTGCCAGGGTCTTCCTTGGGCTGCAGCCCCCTGCTCCCCTCCTGGGACACCCCCAGAGCCAGGTCACATCTCCTGAGCTGCCTCAACAGGCGGGGGGTTGTGATGGGCAGAGAGAGGCTCACGCCCAGAAGTGAGAGAGGAGAATGGGGCAGGGGGGACACACAAAACAGCCTAGAGGAAAATTTTGGGGCGGAGAAGGAGGACATGACGAGGAAAAGCTGGTGGTGCTTTCAGGCAGTGAAAGGCAACAGCTGGGTTTGAAAAGCAAAGGCCTAAAAAACTAGTAAAAAAAGACAATTTGCCCTTCTGGCTCTCCATAAGCCTGATTCCTTGCTCCTCTCTCTGGCTCCTTGCCCCTTCTCTCATGCCCTGGCTGAAGTCCCTGCCACCCCATGCCCACCCCATCCCAGAGCCCACCCCATCCCTTCCCATGGGTACCACATGCCTGGCCCATGGAGAGGAGAGGATGTGGGCAGAGTGTCATGTGGGGGCATGGCACGATGAGGCATATGATGGCAAATCTCCCCTGAGCATCTGCCATGCCATGTCCTGTGGGACAGCCAGGACCAGCCTTGGGGTCCCCAGAGCCTGTCTGCCCATCCCTCGGGTATTGTGCATGGGGCTCCCGGCAGGGCCAGGGCACCAGCGCTCCTGCTCCCACCCCTCCTGGTATAAATGAGGGCAACCAGCCCCTGCAGAGGACCAGACCATGCCAGAAGGGCAGGAGGCAGAGGGTCTCTCGGTGGCACCATACCTGACGGGACGAGGCTGGCCAGGAGGAGAAGCCACCAGGGCAGGTGCATGGTAGCAGCCCAGGCACGGCTGGGGGTCCCTGGGGGCCACGAGGGTGGGAGGTGGCTGGTCTTTGAAGCTGGCGTTCGGCAGAAGGGACCCTGGCAACAAGAAAGGGTGAAACACGTGGTGTGTCAACAGGTTATTGACCGATGCCGGATAAATCTCACCAGCAGCAACACCAGCGCCATTCCGGATGCAGGAGCAGCCCAGCGGGGCCAGGGGATGGGGTGAGAGGGAGGTGGGGGGTGAGGGGAAGCCCCGATTTTGCTAGTTTGAGGAGCTAACCCGGGCTTTGTGGTGAGGTGACAAGTTTTACGAGGCTTAATCACGTGCCTCTGTGCGACGCGGGGAACAAATGAAGAGCAACGTGATACCAACGGGGCAAACGCCTGTGTTGGCGCGGGATGGGGTTGTGCAAATGCTGGTTGTGGGAATCTAAGTTGAAAATTAAAATGAGGGCAAAGGAAAGCAAGTGGATATCTGAAAATAAGAGGAGAGATACTCCTAAAGAAGCGCTCTCAGGGAAATGCCCATAAAGGCAGAAATCCCAGTGACAAGGGCACGGCCACCAGCCAAGCCCCAGAAGGTCTCAACGTGTGCAGGGGATGTACAGATGTGAGGACAGAGGACTGAGGGACACGGATGGGCACATGTTAAAGCTGCCCTGATATCGCAGCTCTGCTGGGCACACAGCATCCTGGCTGCCGCAACGCCAGAGACACAAAGGTGCCGGTGCTCTGTGGGAGCAACCAAACCAGGGGACTGCAGAGGGCTGAGGACCTGGCAGTGGGACCAAAGGACGTGGATTTTTAGACTTGACAGTTTTGATTTCAATGAGACCAGCCACGGCGAGGAGGAGAGCGGCCGCAGCCCTGAGCTTGGCACAGCCAGTGCCTACTCCGGGGTCTGCCTCTGCCTTTTGGTGTTGTACCTTCACGTGGGATGGTTTCAACAAGGGGTTTATCAATTTTTAGTGGGTTTAGTGGGTTTTTGCAGCTCTAGACCTAAGCAAACTGAGGAACTTAATTTTAAATTAAAAAAAAATATTTTATGATAAACCAGATATTTTTCCCCGATTTTTTTTTCATCGTGAAAAGCAATTAGTTGATTTATTTCATTATAGATCTTTATCAAACAACTTAGCAATGTTTCCATATTGAACAAGGCAAGCTCTTTACTCCCTGAGCCAACCTTTTTCCTCTTCAAACAATGATCTGCTGCTTTGCTAACACCTTCTTTTCCAACATATGCTTTAAATTTGCTCGCTGCTAATTTGGTTTAGGGAGGTATTTTAGACTCCAAAGCACTCCTGAGAGCTTTCGTTCTGCCCAGGATTTTTCCTAACCAAACCGAAGCACCAAGAGCAAAGGAAATGGCCCTCCCAGCACCCTCAGAGGGGGTCCCACCACCCCAGCCCCCCCCGAACTGTGGGGCTGGAGGGCTGCTCAGGGTTCTGGAGGGAGCCGGGGACCACGTGGGGGCCAGAAATAGCCATGGGACCGGCAGGAGACACTGGGCTTAGGGCAAAGGAGGAAGGAAGCACTGGCTCAGCAACGGGGTCCACTCCCACCCATCCCCCAGCCCCCCTCCCCTGCTCACACGGACACCGAGTTTCGTTTCTTCTGCCCCACTTCTCTGAGTTTCGGTTTCTGGGCAGCGTGGACCCTCAGCATGGGATGGGGGACCCCAGCTCCCCTCCACCCACCCGTCCCGTGCTGCTGCTGGGGAGCACGGCAAGCCTGAGGTGGGGTCCCGGTGCTTGTTAGCTCAACAAAATTAAAACATTCGTAAAGATTTCTCAACCCAAAAATTGGCACGTGCACAGCACATGGGCAGCCTGGGCCAGGCAGGCTGCAGGCATCCGAGCAGCACAGGTTGTGCGTTATCAACTGATACTGACTAGGCAAGAATGCTTAGATGTCATGAACTGGAAAACAAGGAGGGGGGAAAGGCAATTATGTCCTGATTACCAAGTCTCCTCTGCACCCACAGTCAATCTCAGCCTGAGCTGCCACCAGCCCACCTGAGGGACAGCCAGCAAACCCCCCCCAAATGCTTCTGTGCGTGCCAGCAAGTGCAAGGGAGACACCCCACTTCTTCAGGCTTTAGCAAAAATGACTTATTGCCATTAAAAAATGTCAACTGGGGCAAGAGCACAACGAGGGGAAACTTCTGGTGTTGGTCCCTTCAGCCTCCACCATGTCTCAATGTGGAGAAAGTGGCGTAGATGGGGACCACGGGGCAGTTGGGGAGTGTACCCCTGGGATGAGGGGTGGAAGGGAATTCCCTGCCCTTATCCCCCAATGCTCCCACACCCCCACGGCTCCTCGGGGGCAAGGAGACCACCTCCCCACTGCCTGTCCCATCCCTCTGCCTGCAAAAACCAGCGAGGGAAGGGGGTGGCCCCATATCCCAACCCTGCTCTGCTGCTGCCTGCTCCGCACCCACCCTGGCACCGCTCCTGCCCCAGTCCCAGAGGCTGGGAGAGCACCCTCTGCATGGGTTGGGAGGCTGAGCAGTCCCACACCACCCTCTCGCTGCCACCACAGGGGCTTTGCCAGTCTGTCACGCAGGGACCTGCACCAAGGGATGCAGGTCAGGTGCAACCCTGGCTCCAAACCCAACCCCGAGCCTGGACCAGGGGCCTGGGGATGTCTGGGCAACTCTCCTGGCACCAGCAGAAGACAGACCAGGCTCAACCCCACAAAGATGCTCTCACCTCCACAGCCATCCACCCCGTGGCAAGGTGCCCATGAGCAGCCTGTGCCACCCCCAGCCCCACACAGCATCATGTGGGCACCTCGTCCCAGCCCAGCGTGGTGAACCCCCAGAGCCAGTTTCAGCCCCGGGGTGTCCCTGTCCCGGCACCTCCGTGGGGAGCAGCGGCATTACCTGGGAGTGCCTGTGCCTCCGGTGGTGCAGGGGAGGGTATCAGGGTCAGCGTGGCGCTGGGGACCGTGCCTGCCCCTCGCTGCTTGGGGAGAGCTATTTATCTCGTGCGAGGGGTGAGGAGCCCAAACCGCATCACTTCCCCGTTCAGGGATTTGTGCCCGCCGCTGCTTTTGGGAAGTGGCTGACATCACCAGATACCTCTTTCCTTTTACTAATTCGGAGCTGGTTTGGGGCAGGGGCTGTAGTGGTCCCCACAGGAGGTTTTGGCAGCATCCCAGTGCCCCAAGCTATGAGGGACATCGGGAGGCTGTGTTTGCTTTGCACTGCTGCAGCCCAAGCAGCATCGCTCTCCTGGCACCTCCAGAGCTCCTTGGGGGCATCCCTGGCCCTGTGCTGCGCCAGAGCCAGAGCAGGGTGATACCCCAGCCCTATGGGCACCCAGCCTCCCACCCAGTATGCCCAGAGGGTCTCTGGGGTTAGCGGGGAGAGCCCCACCTGGCAGGTGCCTGCAACCAGGTGATGCTGCTGCAGCCAACTTGACATCTGCCCAAGTCCTCCCTGGGGCAACCCATCACCCAGAAGCTTTATTCTCACTGATCATTTGTGGGTTTTCACTGTAGCCCACACGCCCAAAGTGAGGAGAGGACTTTGCCAGCCCTCCTGACGCGGGTTCCCATCTCAAGGACAAGGGGTGACCACGTGCCAAGACAAGGGGTGATGCAAAGGCTGCCAGGGCCACCTGGCCAAGCTGCAGGATTTAAACTGCAGCCGGGGCACCATCTGCTTGGGTTTTCAGGAGCAGGCACCAGAGGGGCCTGGGGGAACCTGCCCAGGGAGCAACCAGGAGCAAATCATCCCAGCTTGGCATTGTAGCATGACCTTCAGGCAGGGGCTGAGGTGATTTTTAGCCATTTTGGGACAGGATCCAGACCCAGCCTCCGCCGCAGGTGCCTGTATCTCAATCAAAGGAACCGTGGCAGGAGCCCATCTGGGCACTGGGTAACCGCTGCACTCAAGTTCAATGGCTCAGGGTCAACGCTCAGCCTTGTGATAAGGGGACAGGGGGTGTGGGAAACTGCCCTCCAGGACCTCGTTCTGCAGTGCAGCACCCTGCTGTACCCTCCCCAGCTGCTCCATGCCCCTGCCAGGCTTGACTCAGCTGGGTCGGGTGCTGAGCCAGCAGGGCAGGAGCACCAGCTGCCCGCAGCGCCAGCAAGCCCCTGGGGCTCTGCCACCCACCTCCAAGCAGTGCTGCCCAAAAACTGGTCCCAGATGCCACCAGTGAGCAGGGAGACAGGCTGCCAGTGCGGGGAGGCTGTGCCAAGCGTGCACCCCCTGCAATGGGGGGCACCGTGTGCTCCCAGCCCAGTTTGGGAAGGAGTTGAGCTGCGTTTCCTGACGCAGCACCGAGTGAAGAAACCCTGACTTAGGCAAACGCGGCCATATGGCATCTGGGCTCAGGCTGGCCGGTGCCAGGGCTTCTGCAAAGAGCCAGAGTGGCCATCTGGCCCCGAGGCAGGAAAGCCTGAGGCAGCTTGACCCAGCTCCAGCCCTTGTTCTGCATCAGCTTCCTGAGCCTCTGCTTCCCTTTTGGTCCCTCTGCACCTCTTTTGCCGGAGCGGATGCCGTCTCTGCTGTGCCCTTGCACAGGACAGTGCTGGGTGCTGCTGTCCCCATGCAAGGTTTGGGTGCTGCCAGGCCTGGATGGGTCCCTTTGCTCTGCAGGGACTGTCTCTGCAGCCCTGGTGCGAATGCATCCCCGTGGTGGGCAGCAGCATGATCCAGAAGGTACAAGGTTGGGGCTAGAGTTGCTGGCCCAGCTCCACAACATGGCAAGCCCTGCCTGAGCTTGACATCCACCGTCAGGATGGAGTGGTCTTCTCTCCTGTGGGTCTGGGGAAGGATGGATTCAGGCTGGGCTTGTGAGAAGAGCCGAGGAGCTCTCCCTGAGCATGGTGGGCAGACCCAGCCCAGGCTTGCTGGTGCCCAAGATGATGGGTCATGTCAAGGCCCTTTCAAAGAGCTATTGGAAACCTGCATGCATTTCCACAACCAGGCTGGGTTATCCCCCATGGAGCCTTGTCCCACCCTGTAGGCATGTCCTCAGGGTCAACAGCCCACCTTGCTCCCAGCTCCCCAAGCCCTGGGGAAGCTCAGGAGCCTGGCAAACACGTATGAAAGGAGGTGTTGGCAGGGGCTCCACACCTCCCACTCAGATCTTCCACCCTGCCTGCCCCCAGCCAAGCCACAGGGACCCACAGGCTTCCCCAAATTGGTGACATGGGCGTCAGCAGAGCTTGGAGTCCCTGCTGGATCAGCCACTCGCATGGTGCCAGGCACGCAGAGGCTGCCTGCCTCCTTAGCCCTTTGCCCCCAGCCCTTGTGTGGGCAGTGGGCCAGCATCCAGGACAGAGCCCCATCCAGTTCCTCTTTACAGGTCCCGATACACGTTCACCCAGAGTGGTGGCCATCTGCAAAGGGGAACCTTCTGGGGAAACTGAAACAAATGGAGAGAATCAGGGAAATCAGTGAAAGTTTGCAATGTGCCAACAAAACCCATGCCCTGCGCCCAGGGAAGGGGGGGTGACCATCCCTGCAGCCTGGGACAAGAATCTTCTGGGGGGCAAAGCTCTCCCCGCCTTGTCCCATGGGGTTTCCCCTCTTGACATCTGCCTTTTCCAGGGCTGGTGGAGGGACAGGGGCCAGGACTCGCTGGGGAGATGTAGGAGGGAACTTGCTCCTTGCCCAAGGAGGAATGTGGGCTGGCCAGCATACCAGAGCGATAAGGGTCTGCCTGGGGGCATCCCAGGAATTTGAGGTGTGGGCTGTCAGGAGGGAGAGGAGAGGAAAACATCGATGGGAATAAGGAGCATAAATCAGCTGTCCCGCCCTGGTTGCAGGGATGTGCCAGACGCCCGCCCCAAGGACACCCCCAGCCCTGCCACCCCGGCTCACCGCAGTTGCCGGTGGCTGAGGGTACCCCAAAGCCAGCTCCACAAAGGGAACGGGGACAAAACCCTGTTTTTCCCCCCTGCAAAATTTGCCTTTTGGCTTTCTGTCGGTGGGATGTTGCTGGAAGCTGGAGGAAGGAGGTGGGAGAGGTGGCAGCGCTGGAGGACAGGGCTAAATCTCCCTGAGTCCCTCACCCAACCCCCCCCCCCGACTCCGCGCCATCCCCGAATCCTCACCTTAACCTTCCTGGGGTGAAAGGCTGAAAGAAAAGGACAAATAAAATAAATAGCTGCTCCACTGGGAGACAGGCTATAAAACTCCGGCCAAGCCCCGGCGTCGCCTCGCTCGGCGCTGGCACCTGAGTCAACAGAGACTATTTTTCTTTGGGAGGGGAGATTTGGAAGCACTGAGAGGTGCGGGGGGGGAGGAAATGTTGGGATTGGGGGGGGCCGGCTGGGGCTATCCCCAGGACTCTGTCCCCTTGCTTGGAGATAGATAGATGTTGGGGACCTCCTGCAGTGTGGTCTGGGTGCACACCCTGCACCTCTCCAAGCCCCCCCCCGACATTGCACCGAGCACAGACACACACACACACACACACCCTCCCCAGCAGCAGCAGCACACTCGGCAGCCCCCCAGGCATCGGCAGAGCCCGGCACATATGGATCCCCTCTGTCTGGAATGTGCTGGGGGATGCCGAGGGGGCTGCCAGGTATTTAACTCTTCCCCTCCAGCCCCACGGAGCCGCTTCAGGCTTGCAGGGAGAGCCGGCTTAACGCCCTC